>NC_083350.1:65552023-65852023 GCF_030254825.1 Meriones unguiculatus | reverse complement strand
CTGGGTGATCTGGGTGTGTGCCACTCAGTTATTTGAGAGGCCTAAGCATAGGTGGGGAAGAAGAAATCACTGATGTAGACTGCAGTATCAATGTGTACCCAGAGTTCAAGCCTGCCTTCTGGACAGCCGGCCTCGACTTGTGTAGCCTGACTCTACAGCTGGAAAAACCAATTCCTAGGAGTCAGTATGTCTTCAAATTAGTCTTAACAGTATATGATTCACATGTCAGTCTTTCCCTTAAAGTGCAGGAATAGATGTTTTGCTTTATTTCATTATTGATTTCAATGCATGATTGTGTGTTTGTTTGTGTGTGTGTTTAAACAGTATTCGTTGTTTTGATTATTCGTGTGTCTAAGTGTCTTTGTGTGTATGTGTGTGTGGGTGCATGCCAAATGTGTGTGATGTCACTGTCATCCTTAATAGCTTCCTCACTTTTGTTTTTAAGGCAAGGTCTCTCACTGAGCCAGATTGTGAAGACTGGGTAACAAGTGCCAGGTTCCTTCTGTTTCCACCCCATCCCCAGCTCTAGTGTTACACAGTCATACTTGGCTTTTCATGTAGGCACTGGGAATACAAACTCAAGTCTGTAAGCTTGAGGGGCAAACATTTAACTAAGTCACCTCCCAACCCCCCTTTTTTGATCATTTTAAAGTATATAATTCAGCAACACTTATTATATTCGCAATGTTGTATAGACATTAACACTATCTTTTTCTAACTCATTTTCATCACCTAGAATAAGAAATGCTATAAATGTTAAGCAACAACTTTCTATTTTCTCAGCCTCTTGGCTTCTGGTAGCTTGTGGTCTGTTTTTTATCCCAAAGAGCTGACTACTAAAAATATTTCAGATAAGTAGAATCATTCAGCATTTGCCCTTTGGATATTACTTGTTACTTGGCCTAAATTTACAGTGTCCATCTATATAGTCACATTATAATTATTTCATTTTTTTATGGTTGCAAAATGTATGTGTGTGTGCCAGGTCACACGGTAATTGCATATAATGTATATAGTATACGTTGGTCTCCTCTATTGGTCTTTCTCTGGTTGAACCCTGGAAGATACAAAGGCATAAAATGAGGGAACAGAAAGTATGATTTTTGCAGAGCCAAAGATAGCCCATGTTTGCTGTGTTTTCTCCCTCCATAGAGCTTTACTGATTTAGTTGAAACTCTTAGGTTCCCATTCTTCACTTTATCATTCTTACTCCTCCTTTTTTAAGAATAATTTACAGCTGCTAGGTACAATTCTAGTCATGTTCACACATGCGATGTATGTAAATGCAGACAAACTACTGAGTGTTGTATTTTGAGGTTTAGAGACTCACAGAATACTTTATTTTGCCGTATGTTTCCAGTACTGTACTTGATTACATTGTCACATAAACTTATGTACATAAATTAAATTCTGTTATTTTAACTTTTGAGTAGTACCCCACTGTAAAAACACACTATTCTCATATAATCCCTTTTGAGAGAATTTTTTTTCTCTATTTCAAGGAATATTTGCCTGCTTCTTATGAAAATGTGCAAAAACTTAGGCTATAATTAAAGTTGCTTGAAAGTTGATGATTCTGAGATAAAACTGTTCTTGTCAGACTCAGCCAAAATTAGCATGGAAAAGGAATAAAGAGAGAGAACTGACATCTGCCTGTCTGAGATAAATATAGTTCTCAGAGCTTCCAAGAGACCTACAAGAGATGTCTTTGCATTCTGTATGTACCCATGCTTTGCATGCTTGTATATATATGAATAGATTTCTTTAGACAATAGTTTAACTTGAATATTTTAAAGATTGTAACAATCCGAAAAGTTAGTGTCCTCAGAACGTTCACCCCCTCATTCCTACCTTTGTTCTCCAAGGTCAATGAGCTCCTCTATATCCACTCTGCATACATTAAGAGTCCCTTTTGTTCTGACTTTTTTACTATACCCACACTTTAATATGGCATAGTATTCCCATTGCAGGACTGTGTTATTCTCAAATAACTCTCCTACTCTTTGGAGACTTCTTTCTGCTTGTTAATTTGGTTGGTCCCCTGATCTCACTCTTCTATCTGTGTCCACTCTGACATTTATGGCCTCCATTAATTTCAAAGGCCACTTCGTTTGAGAAAATTTCAATATTTTCAATCTTCAAATCTATTTGTACTTTTTTAAACGTAATTTTCTGTTTTGTTGTGGTATTTCCTTTCCAATACTGTATATCAGGTTAGTGTCATTAAAAAGAAAGGAAAGAGGTAAGAAAAAGGAAAGAAGTGATATTGGCAGATGTGGTATCGGCCATAATTGACAAAAAACACACAATGAAATATTGACAGCAATGCATATTTCTTTAGCACTCAGACATTGTGTTGTGCATATGCTATTAAGCTCTGTGTCATAAAGAATTTGGCCCTTGACTGGATCCTAGAGGTGATCTTTAGGCCTGGTAAGGATGTCTCTATTTTAAACAGAGCCTAGCCAAGTGTGTGCTAGTAATCTGATTTAGGGACATCAATGGGTCATTAGCTTGATCTCTGGAGGGCCTGGAGAGTAAGGTAAGCCACATTGGTGTGCATGTGACTGACCCCAGCTCAAAGCTCTGGACAGTCAGGCTCAGGTCCACTCTAAGCATGCTGTCATACATGCTGCTGTAGAAGTGACTGCTGTCTCCCCAACTTCCCTGAGAGAGGACAGCTGAGAGGTCCCCTGAACTCCTGTATGAGTTCTGGAGCTTGTTGAACCATTGACTGAACGTGATGATAGTCTTGGAAGACTTCTGTATTGTTATTTTTACACACACACACACACACACACACACACACACACACAGCTTCAATTAGGCATTATTATTATTATTATTATTATTATTATTATTATATCATTTATGAGAGACATTGAAATGGCAATAAACTAAGTGAGGAATGATGTAATTTAAGAATGTGTAAGACCACACATCCCATTGTGCAAACTCTCAACTTCCTGGAGGGATGCATCCCATGCCTCTGACTTGGGGAGCTGATGCATCTTACCAGAAAGAGGGATTGAAACAACATAGAGCCCTCAGGGAGGCAGTGGCAGGTGTATCTCTCTGAGTTCAAGGCCAGCCTGGTCTACAAAGTGAGTCCAAGACAACCAAGGCTACACAGAGAAACCCTGTCTCAAAAACCAAAACAAAACAAAAAAACAAAAGACATAGGTTTGAGGGAAAGATTTATTCTTTCCTGAGGTAGTTGGATCATGGGTCTAGAGTCCAGAAGCTAGATTTGGGCTGGGGCTGCATATTTATGCATTGTAGAAGGGTTAAGCTCATGAAACAGAATGCCATTTGCCTTCTGGCCATGCCATCACATGATTGCCCACTCGTGTTGGCTGTGTTATAATTACCTTTTTATGTGGAAGCCATCCACATGGGATGAAGGCCCATCCCAAGGACTACTTTAATTTAATTACCCCTTTAAAGGTTCTATTATCTAAATACAATCACAGGCTGAGACTCTGGGCTTCAGGGAATCAAAGAGAAAACTTTTAGGGGAGGGACTGTAACTCATCCTCTGTGAAAAGATGCAATGGAAAAATTATTCTATATTATTCTAGGTGTTATTAATGAGGCTGAACATGTTGGGTAGAAAGACACCAAGAACAGAATCCAAGATCCTCTAAGATTGACTGATGGGGTAAAGGAAAGGAACTGAAAAATGATATTGAAACCGAGCATCCAGAAAGAAGAGAGGAAAACCAGAGAATCCTGCCAGGGATCCAGAGGAAGCAGTGTGTGAGGAAGGCACAGCTGAAGAACTTCAAACTCCTGAACATGTCCATATAAAAGAACCAAACAGTGTCTGCTGGACTTGGAAATGAGGAGATTGTGACAAGAATAGGTTCAGATAAGTGATGGGGACAGAGGTGGGCTTGGGTAGAGGGAGTAGAAAGGAGGAGTGTGATCACTGAAGAGTGCACTGCTCTTTTTCTTCTTAATCATATATTCCTTGAGAATCTGATGCATTTTGACCATATTCACTCCTCTCAAACCGTCCAACCCCTCTTTTTTTAAATTTAATTTAATTTTTATTAATTACACTTTATTCACTTTGTATCCCCCCATAAGCCCCTCCCTCCTCCCCTCCCAGTCCCACCCTCTCTCCCTCTTCTTCACTCATGTCCCTCCCCAAGTCCACTGATAAAGGAGGTCCTCCTCTCCTTCCTTCTGATCTTAGTCTATCAGATCTCATCAGGAGTGGCTGCATTGTCATCTTCTGTGGCCTGGTAAGGCTGTTCCCTCCTCGGGGGTGGTGATCAAAGAGCAGGCCAATCAGATTATGTCAGAGGCAGTCCCTCTTCCCATCACTATGTAACCCACTTGGACACTAAGCTGCCATGGGCTACATCTATGCAGGGGTTCTAGGTTATATCCATGCCTGGTACTTGGTTGGAGTATGAGTCTCTGGGAAGTTCCCTGTGTTCAAATTTCCTGGTTCTGTTGCTCTCCTTGTGGGGTTCCTGTCCTCTCCAGATCTTACTATTTCCCACTTCTTACATAAGATTCCTCTTAACTCCTACCCCTGCACCTTGCTTCCAACAAATGTCCTCTCTTTTACATTAAAAATTTATTCATACAAATAAAAATCGTAGGATCAGTAAGTTATTTCCAATGTCTTTCTTAGATAACACAGGCACTCTTTTGTTCTCACTTGAAGAATTTTTATTTTATGTGCCCAAGTGTCTTGGCAGGTTGTGTATTTGTTATCTCCTATGTGACTGGTACATTCAGAGGTTAGAAGAGGGGGAACTGGTGGCACAGACAGTTGTGAGTCACCATGTGGGTGCTGTGAACCTAACCAGGGTCTTCCGGAAGTGTAGCCAGAACTCTCAACTTCTGAGCAATCTCTCTCATCATTACTATTACAGCAAATGTGTATAAAAACAAATGACGTACTGGGGATACCGAAAAGATGTGAAGAATCCTTTCAATGACATTCACTGCTGGTTAGGTTTCTGCTTTGAACAGAGGAATCCTGGGAGTGCGCAGGGTGTACAATTCAGACACTATTTCACTTCCTCAATATTGAGCCAGCTTTGTCTTTTTCTCAGTGCCCTAGAGCAAATGTTAAGTTATTAAAATGCAGTAATTTCATATCTAAATTTTTATTATAGTCCTTTCATAGTAATGAGTAAACACATAGACTTTTGCCTCACACCCCTCCCAAAAGCCATCCAAACTTTAAACAAGTCTTATGTAAATTTGCCATCTCAACTTTATGCACCTGAGTTAAATGAGGCCTCAAAAGAACACTTGCAATTCAGTTAATGTTTTCCTCCTGACACAGGATTTTAATTTGGAATTGTATCTTTGAAAAGGTTGTACTGTTTCAGAGATTGGCTGTTTAGAGGTCAAATGGAATGATGGGTTTTCTGTCAAGGGAAGCAACGGATCATCTTCCAGGGGATTAGCTAGACCAGAAGTGCTAGGTGGGAGATCAACAAATGCCCTGGACACTGAAGAGGCTTGTCTGGAAATCTAAGAAGCATTTAGAGTCTCAGAGGTTTTATTTAGTTTATTTTTTAAGGCTGTTAGAGAGAGACAGAAAGGTATTTAGTAAAGTTAACTGAGTGGCTGAATCATACTGCAGCCTCTCTCAGAAGAGAAGGGTCCACTTTGAGACACTACCAGCACTGGCAGCACTTAAGCCAGTCTAAAAGGATGCATCCTAGAAAGATGCATCCTGTAAAGTTGCAAGGACCAGGTGGACTGGCAAAACATAGACTTGATTAGGCTTAATATATGCAGATGAATTGCCCCCAATCTTTTGGAAATACGGGGTTTATTAGCCCCAGATCTACCCAACTCCTCTTGCTTACCTTGAAGGCTAAAGGTACTAAGTAAAGAGTAATTTTGTTTTGTTTTGTTTTGTTGCTTTTTTTTCCTGCAGGACTTGGGAGGGATATTAGACTCAAGAGATTGTTAATTCTTACCTTTATTATAAATTCTTTGGGTAGTGCCTTGTAGTATAAGTTTTGGTTATGTTATGTAAATATGTTTTTGTTGTATTTCCAAGTGTGGGATGTAGGAATCCACAGCTGATAACAGCCTTGTGAGAGGGCAGGTGATCTTTGCCAGCTACAAACTGCCTCATGAGATGGGTGTGGTTTTTTCCAGCTGACTCTGAGAAGGTATAAATAGGAGCCCAGGAAGAAAGAAAGATTGCTTTGCCTAGAGATGCTGTTAGAGAGAACACTTCGGGGAGGTTGCTGTTATTGCTGCTGGTCCTTGTTGCTGCTTTTGCTCTTGCTGTATTGCTGGATTGCTGAATTGCTGGTTTGCTGGCTTGCTGGACTGCCAGATATCCTGATGATCAGTGGAAATGCCCCAAGGAACTATGTATAAAAAGGTCTACCTCTCCTGTCCCTACCAATGGTTGGGGGATTGGAAGGAAGGTAGAGGGTTAAGGAACCTCAAATAAAGTAGGTATAAAAATAAATCAAAGCCTACAGTGCCTAGGGTGGCCATTGCCCTCAACCAACGAAGTGCAGTCAACCTTGAAGTTACACCAGCTCATGATGAGGTAGGTTGTCCCTTCCATTTGCATGATGAGAACTGAGTCTGTTCTCTTAAGCAGGAACAGTCATTTCAGGATGACAACCAAATAGTCTTTACAAACAGTAAAGTGTTTTTCAGAACTTCACAAACTTATACATCAGGAACAGTTTGATCAAGATTGTTTAATGACACATACTCTTTGCCCACTAGTTCTTTTCCTATTCAATCTGAAGCTCATTATTCAACAACAAGAAAAATACATAGGACCAGCAGAGCAGTGGTGGCACACACCTTTAATCCCAGAACTCTGGAGGCAGAGGCAGGTGGACCTCTGTGAGTTCTAGGACAGTCTGGTCTACAGAACAAGTTCTAGGACAGCCAGGGATACATAGAGAAATCCTGTTTCAAAAACAAAAAGCAACGAAAGACAAAAACAAACAAAACAAAACATAGGACCACTTACAGAGGCGTAGCTATGATACAGAGACTGAACCAAGTGTTTCCAGGTCTCTCAATGCTCTGACAGACTGTGCTTAGGAACAACTGGCCTTTGTTAGAGGCACTTTTGAGAAACATTCATTTCTCTTGTTTCCCATGTCTTTAATGTGCTCTGGGAAAAGGATTTTTTCCATTTATTGAAATAACTAAGGAAATAATGAGATCATAGAGCTGGAACATTCAAGTTGTGTGGAGACTGATGGTAGTATCTTGATGAAGGAGGCAGGTGTCTTAATGAAGGAAGACAGGAGACAGCTTCCTGAACAGAACACCAATAGCACAAAAAATATAGGCAATTAATAAAAGGGACCTCATGAAACCAAAAGCTTCTGTAAGGGAAAGGACACTGGCAATAAAACAAAATGACAGCCTACAGGATGGGAAAAGATCTTCACCAACCCTATGTCCGACAGAGGCTTGATATCCAAAATATATAAAGAACTCGAGAAATTAGACATAAACTAACCAAATAATTCAATTAAAATGGGGTACATATCTAAACAGAGAAGTCTCAGCAGAGGAATCTGAAATGTCCAAGAAGCACTTGAAGAAATTTTCAGCACCCCTAGCCATCAGGGAAATGCAAATCAAAATGACCCTGTCCATCTTACATCTGTCAGAATAGCTAAGATCAAAACCACAAGTGACAGCATATTCTGGCAAAGATGTGAGGCAAGTAGAGCACTCCTCCATTGTTGGTGGGAGTGGAAACTTGTGCAACCACTTTGGAAGTCAATGTGATGGTTTCTCAGAAAATTGGGAATTAAGCAACCTCAAGACACAGCTATCCTACTCCTGGGTATATATCCAAAGAACACTCATCCTACCACAAGGACACTTGCTTAATTGTGTTTGTAGCAGCTTTATTCATGATAGCCAGAGACTGGAAGTAACTTAGATATTCCTCAACCAAAGAATGGATAAAGAAATGTGTAAATGTGGTATATTTACACAAGGGAATACTACTCAGCTGTTAAAAAAACAATAGCATGAAATTTTCAGGCAAATGGATAGAACTAGCGAAATTCATCCTCAGTGAAGTTACCCAGACTGAGAAAGACAAACATGGTATGAGTTCACTTATAAGTAGATGATGCTGTTACGTAAAGGATAACCATGTTACAGTCTACAGACTGAGAGAGGCTAAGTAAACAAGGGGGGCTCGAGGAAGAACATATGCCTCTCCCAGCAGAGGGGAAATAGAATAGATTTCTCAGATAGACTGATGACGGGTGGGCATGGGGACAGGAGGGATTAGGTGAGGGGAGAAATGGGATGGAGGGAGAGAGTACTTAGAGAGATGACTGGAATTGTGGGGAGGGCCGGGCATCTTGGGGTGATGGAGAAACCTAGTACAATGGAAACTCCCTGGAATCTAAGAGGATGACCCTAGCAAAGACTCCTAGTAATGAGGAATGTGGAGGCTGAACCAACCATCTTCTGTAACTAGGCAAGGCTTCCAGTAGAATGACTGGAATATCAACCCAGCCACAAACTGTTGACCTACAATCTGTCCTGCTTGCAAGGCATCCTGGCAGACAGGTGGTGCAGAACTTGTGGGAGTGGCAATCAAATGCCTGGTCAAAGTTGAGACGCATGCCACAAGAGGGGAGCCCACCCCCGGCACTGCCTGGAGGGCCAGAAACGAGAGCCTGCATATCCCAGAGCTAGAACCAAATAGGACTGGAAGCCAATGAAATGATTCCTAATCATATTCTGCTATATCTATAGACTGGAGCCTAGCATAATCATCCTAAGAGAGGGTTTAGCCAGCAACTGATAGGAGCAGACGCAGAAACCCAGAGCCAAACATTAGACAGAGCTTGGAGAATTCCTTGGAAGAAGAGGAGGAAGGATTTTAGGAGCCGGAGTGGTCAAAGACACCAGAAAATGACCCAAAGAATCAACTAACCTGGGCTCACAGAGACTGAAGAGACAGTCAGGGAGTCTGTATGGATGTGACCTAGACCCTCTCCATATATGTTATAATAGTATAGCTCGGTGTTATTGTGGGACTCCAAGAGTGGGGGGTGTCTCTGAATCTTTGGGCACTTTTTCTCCTACTGGGTTGCTTCATCCAGCCATGATCTGAGGCTAGTGTACCTCAGACTAGACTATATGACTAATGTTATGTAACTTCTTATGCCATGTTTGGTTGATGTCCCTGGAAGGCCTGCCCTTTTCTCAAGGGAAACAGAGGAGCAGTGGATCTAGGGATTAGAAGGAGAGGAGAGAGGGGAAAATGTGGTTGGGATGTAACACATAAGAGAATAAATAAACAAACAAACCAGCCATGACATTATTAAAAAAAAACAACAACAAAAAACAGAAGGAGCACAAGAAAGAAGGTCTGTGCTGTTGCACTGACCTGGGGTGACTTGGCATGGTCCTGGACATCTTCAGGTTAGTGACAGCAGGAGAATGGGTTTCAGTCAGCATGCCTGGAGAGACGCAAGCATACCTGGCCTGGCAACATTGAGGACTGCAACAGAAAAGATGAATTAGTGTACGGCACGCCCTTGTTCTGTACTGAGAATGTTAGACGACAGCAGACAGCTGACTTTCTATTTCAAATAAGTGAGTTTATTAAGTCTGAAGCAGGCGAGGGAAGAAAGAACAAACAGCACATAGCAGGTAAATCTATGCGGTAGACTGTAGCAAACCTTCACCACACCGACGGAAACGATGGTTAAGCCCCACTCAAATCCCAACTGAGAGATCTCCAGGCAGAGTAGAGAGCTCTCCACATGGGTAAGTGTCTAGCTTTTTTAGACCCCTGGATAAACAATAATAAGCTCTTTGGGAAATGGTTAATGTCTAGCTGCCGTCCAGGACACCATGTTTTTAATGCTCTCAGCTGCTTGCTATTGTCTTTTCTCCCGGTCACAAAGGTAAGGGCCCAGCCTATCCAAAGAAAGATCTCAGAAGGTATACAAGATACGTATGCTTGAGTCACCGCTCCCAGTGAGCTTCAACAGCATAGCACGTGACCATTTACTAATGTCATTGATATCATGGCCCTCCTGGATGGTTTCGTGTTATGCCACTTAGGTTCTGTTGCAGAAGCAGCAAAGGCCATGGCCAACATATTGAGCAAACCAATGAACGATACACTCAAGATTAGGAAGATCCTTTTATCACCTAGGATGTGATAGAGTTGGAAATAAGCAGTGCCCATGGAGAGAGTCCACTGGGAACACTGTTGCTTAAACACTGGCCTGGTTACATTCTGTAAAGCTTTGCCGCCCAGCAGAACAAACACGATTGTGAGCTTATTAGAACTGTGCATTCAAAGACTTCCCTGTGAATGGTGTATTTGAGTCTCCGGAATGAAGGTCCAGGAAACCATCTGTGCTTTGGGAAATGCTCACACTCATTCAAGGTTGAGGGTGTTGCTGTTGGCGATACTCACACTCATTCAAGGTTGAGGGTGTTGCTGTTGGCGATACTCACAGGAACCTGCCGGTGATCCATCAGTCATCTGCAGTATACCATACCCACCTCTGAGCTCTTACTTTGGAGGTCTGCACTCTCTGGGGGTAACTTTCCACACCAGTACAATGAAGGAATGCTTTCCAAAGATCCGGATTCCTCTTGGAAGACCTCAACTTCCAAGAAATGCATCAGGCCACCTAGGCCTGATCTGTTTGTTTACTAGTTCTGTTTGTTTACTTGAGAGCAATATGTCACCAGCTTTGATCCACCAGAGTGGCTGTCCTGCATAGTAATAATAATCGTGTGGTGACAAGCAGCATTTGTTTGAGGAGGGTAGGGTGACAGACGGTAAGAGGTCTGCAGTGCTGAATAGTAATGAATCTTCCCTCTTTGTTCTGGTGGCTAGGATACCATCCTCTCTCTTCCTCATTGAAGTAGAATGGGCAGAAAATGAGCAGAAGCAGCCTAGTGAGGTGGACTCTGGGATACCGTAATGGTCTCCAGGAAGGCTCATACATCCCTCCTATCTGACACTGTTCCCTTGTGTTCTAGACACTCTGAAAGTCAATTATGTTCATGTTGTTTTTGTCTCTTAAGATAAGAATTTCTTTTGAGTGGGTAATACTTGAAGTAGTAGCCATCAGTGTCTCCATCACCTCCCTTCGCCCCAGTAGCAGGTTGCTTAAAGCCTTTTATTTTTTTTTAAAGTTGAGTGGAGTTTTGTATGGGTGAGTGCCACCACTATTTTATAATTAGACAAACTGATGGTGAAATGAGGTGAATTCCTCATTTAGTCAGCAGAAATGACCGCATCTGCAATTGGAGGAGGGAACAAAGCAGTTGCAGGTCTTGGAAAAGAGAGATTTTTTTTTTATATTAGTAATGTTTTCTTTTTATTTATTTATTTATTTATTTTCATCAATTACACTTTATTCATTCTGCATCCCCCCATAAGCCCCTCCCTCCTCCCCTCCCAATCCCACCCTCCCTCCTCCCTCTGCTTGCATGCCACTCCCCAAGTCCACTAATAGGGGAGGTCTTCCTCTCCTTTCTGATCTTAGTCTATCAGTTCACATCAAAAGTGGCTGCATTGTCCTCTACTATGGCCTGGTAAGGCTGCTCCCCCCCCCAGAGGGAGGTGATCAAAGAGCAGGCCAATCAGATTATGTCAGAGGCAGTCCCTCTTCACATTACTATGTAACCCAATTGGACTCTGAACTGCCCTGGGCTACATCTGTGCAGGGGTTCTGGGTTATCTCCATGAATAGTCCTTGGTTGGAGTATGAGTCTCTGGGAAGTTCCCTGTGTTCAAATTTTCTTGTTCTGTTGCTCTCCTTGTGGAGACCCTGAGGACAAACCCACTAAAACCTGTGCATCTAAAGAAACTAAGCAAGAGAGAGGACCCTAACTAAAATGTCCAATCTTCATCCGGAAAGGCAAAGAGGATGGACATCAGAAGAAGAAGAAAACAGGAAACAACCTAGGAACCTACCACAGAGGGCCTCTGAAAGCCTCTACCCTTCAGACTATCAAAGCAGATGCTGAGCCTGATGGGCAACTGTTGGGCAGGTGAACGGAATTTTAGGTAAGAACTGGGAAATAGTAAGAGCCAGAGAGGAAAAGAGAGATTAGGGAGATCAAAGGGAAACCTTCCTTTCCTTGGCCTCGGAGAAAGCAGAACCATTCCCTCATTCAGGCCTGCTCCCTCCAGCTAATCTGTAGATTTCTCCTTCTGCCTTTTCTGACACATGCCATCAATTATTGCTTCCCTCTTCCCTGCCTTTGCTTTCTCTCTCTTCCTTTCTTCTCTTTCTTTCTTCTCTTTCTTTCTTTCTTTCTTTCTTTCTCTTTCTTTCTTTCTTTCTTTCTTTCTTTCTTTCTTTCTTTCTTTCTTTCTTTCTTTCTTTCTTTCTTTCTTTCTTTCTTTCTTTCTTTCTTCTTTTCTTTTTTAAACCTCTGCACCATTGGTTCTCACCAGAGAAGGAAAACAGAGAGCATGTGATATGTAATGAAAACAAATCCCAAACCTCTAGCTCAGTCTGCTGTTTAACTCTCCCCTCCCCAGCTAGGATTTTCTTCTGTATTTACTGTCTACCTTCTTTCCTATTATAAGCCAGACTTCCCTACTGTAAAATACTTCTTGATTTCCTGGTCTCCTAATTTCAAGGCGTAATACTGTCACTCTAATTCTTCTGTGGGAACACTTTCTGAAAGTACAGAAGACGGCTTGTTGACTACTCTGGCCTTGTGCTTCCTTTGACCATGATGACCTTGAGTGTTACATCCTTTGTCTGTCTGAACCTGTCATGGTTCCTGTACCGAGCACCGTCTGCTGAGGATCACAGGATCTCCTTTTCTAAAACCACAAATCAAACTGTTCTGTAAAATGTACAGCCACCCTGGTTTGCCAGTGCTGAGGTATTAAAAGTGTAGAACTTGTGGCTCTTGGTGTGGTAGGCCAGATTCACTGCGACCCTGTGAAAAAGGAAAAGGAAACTAACACATATCCTTGGTGTCCCTGAAGGCCGACCATTTATTAAAGCCAGATGGGAATGTGGGGCCGCAGCTGAGTGTTCTTATGGAGGAGTACTCGGAGTGGGGAGGAGTGTTTGGTTCAGTTTGCAGCCTCCGGTCCTATAGGCAGAGCGACCCAGATTACACAGGACCTGATGTTCCTGGATGGGGAGGCAGCGATGATGGTAAAGAAGGATGGCAAGAGTGTGGAGTCATACCACAGATCTCAGTTTATTTGTTGGACCAGCAAAATAAACCTGCACTGGAAAGCTCTCCAACATGTAACACCTCAACACCGCCCCCTATTGGCGCACTGAATGGCTCTGCGGACTCACTCAGAGGTGGGGCCATGGATCTACACTTTTGTAAGCCATGGGTGTGTATGTGTGTGTGTGTGTGTGTGTGTGTGTGTGTGTGTGTGATGTATGTGCACATGAAAGAGCCGCTTCACAAGAAGATGGGAAACCTGGATTGTGACACCATGATCACACGGGATCTTTGTGACTGTGTCACATGACCAAAGATGTATGGGCCCCAGGCTCTCTCTCTCTAACTGCAGGTTTGGAAAGGACAATTTCCCCTGTGTGCCGAGGGGCATATTAATGCACCATTTTTAAACTCAAAAGACAAGCGTAGAGTTCTCTATGGCAGCGCATTGCCTGGGCTGGGATTCATAAGGACTTACTTCTTAGAGAAGAAGCTTGCTGTATTCTCTATCCATGCCTCAAAACTGCCTTTTCCAAATTCCCCTATGCTCTTATAAATCATCGCATCAATAATCCTATACGTCCAGCACATGTCGGAGTGCTCATTTAATTAACAGTTTTGTTTAACTGCTTCAGATCTAGTTCTGTGCTTAGAAGGATGTTGTAAACTGTCCAAAGCCCATTTGATTTCTACATTAAGCTTTTTTTTTTGGGGGGGGTGGGGGGATATTGATGGTCTCACTATTCCAAATTGGTCCAGGTGAAGGATGCACCACAGACTTTGATAGCAGGAAGGCTCAGCTCAATTTCTGCTGAAGAGCTTTCAGTGAGGAGGCTCCAGAGAAGTGATGTAACCTGTCCTATAAGCTTGATGAAGTCCTAGCCCTAGGTCAGTTCTGGTGCTCCACGAGTTCCTCGCATGAACGGTTCACTAGTGCCAAAGAGGCAGCAGTTTCGCAGCGGGATCCGGCTAACATCCCAGCCAAATTCAGACAATGAGAATCTTCTGAGTCAGCAGCTGGACTCGGGACAATTTCTGAATCAAGCCTCGGGCACTGCTCCTAATTGTGTGCTCTATGAGGCTTGCTGGATTCTCACACCCTGCTCATGCCCGAGTGGGAAGGCCTGTACGGGATTCTGGTCAATACACACATCTTGATCATCACTCATCTCACCATTGGAGAATCATTTCTCACACACATGATATGAACAAAGAAAATATCTGGAGCTGATGGGCCGTGAAGACAGTTGGAGCGTTAGCAGAGCCTCATGTGGAGGGCGAAGTTTTCCTTAGCTCCTTCCAAAATCTCTCTGACAATCCTGGGTGGGTCTAAGTGCTCTCACTTAGAGCTGCTGACCTATCCCCTCTTTCTAGGAAGAGTAAAACTACCTATGATACACTGCCTGAGGAAGCATTGTAAAATCAATTAAAGGGTGCATGAATGAGCGACAACAAAGATAATATTGATTACATAATGCACAGGAGGCTATATTTTTAGGTATGAAATTTCTAGCTGAATGTTGATGATTCTCTAAGATTCAGCCTCATCATACAGCACTGAATATTTCTATGGACCTCACATTTGCAGACACAGCCATCAACCAAAGAGAAATAGTTCTCCGAAAAACTGAACATGGACAGTTTTTTCTTCTTTCTGTCATTGCCTAAACAACATGGCATAACAAGCGTGTACACAACATTTATACTGTATTACATATTATTACACGAACATCCGTAGACTACCCATGGGATCCTAATCACTGACAGAATGAGTGTGTGTTGTGCTTCCTTAGATTTCTGGCCTCAAAATTTATTACTCCATATTCTCATAGACTTTGCTCCCTCCATTTGCCTGATGTCAGTTCCATCTCAGTCCCTTTCCTTCATTGCTAATGATCCCATTGATTTTTCAGATGTCACTGATGTCTGGACTCCTTCACAACAGTGAGGACACTCCCTCACATCCTGCTATAGGCCATCTTAGACCTCCTGCACTAACTCCCTTCTGAATCCTATGTTATGACCCCCCTAGCTTATTTGTCTTGTCCACTAGGTTGTGGGCTTCCTGAGCCTCTGAGTTGGACTTCTCAATCACCAGGACAGAGGCAAAGGCAGCGAAGAGTACCTTATGATCCATAATGGTATCCTTGAGAAGCTTTTCGGATATGTCAAGTGAGCTTAACTTGCCAGAGAATAATGTTCCCGGTGGACAGTATAGATCATGATGCAATTAAGTGCTAAATTTTGATATATAGTCTCTGGGTGCTATAAATGGTTAGGGATAGAGAGAAGAGGGTGATGCAGACAGCCAATTAAAGACATTTTAGGGCTGGGGCTGTGGTTCAGTGTCTCTAGAGCTAAGAGAACAATAGAGAACTCAGGCCACTCACTTTGCCTAGTGTGGTAAAGCGAGGTTCTGATTAATCTCAAAGAGTGCTCTGGGTAACCCATCTGGGTGGCAGCACACAGGATTTGGAAGGAATAACAAAAGCAGTAATACCAGTTAAAATAGGAATAATATCATCTGGAACCACTCAACCAATTAGCATGCCACTGAGTGTAATAAGAAACCAGAGAGAGAGAGAGAGAGAGAGAGAGAGAGAGAGAGAGAGAGAGAGAGGCAGAAAGAGAATGAGAACACACATATGTGCCTACCAAGAATAAGAAAGAGCAAAGGATAGAAGCTGCTGAATTTCGTATTTCAGCACTGTTATGTTGCTTTTATTTGCCAAGAAGAATTGCACCCGAGAAAGAAGATAACTATGACCTTAGCATTTTGGGGTCCAGAATTTATCTCTTGTAGGTTTTGATATCTTATTCAGCCTTGGGCCAGTTTGATTTTAGGGAGAGTGTACATTATTTACATGAAAACAAATATGAGCATTAGGAGGCATTTCCCCCCTGCGTGCAATTCCCACTAAAGAATTTACATTCTTCTAATTTGCTGCTTTACTGCACCACTTGGTACCCGTCTGAGATGCACACAATGTCCTCACAGTCAGGAGGGTGCTGAGGAAATTCACCCTTTTTGCACTGAACAACTTGCTCTCCTCCTGGAAGTCACTGAAATTCATACTCGTTTGAAATTCTATTTTCCAAGCCTCTGTCTTGCTTTGCAGGTATCGGTTGATCCAAATGGTTTGGGAAGATGTTTGCTTTGAACCTTTCTTTGTGGGTGTCCTGTTGCAGTGTCTTGACTCTGAAATGGAGCTTTCAATAACAAATGCAGAGACATGTGTTTTATTTACGCCACGATTGATGAATTCTTCTTCTGAATGTATTTTAGCAACACATGAACATGGGGACCATCTGGTGTGGCTGCTTCCTGCAGAGAGTTTGGATAAACATCGTGAATAGCATTAATGTAAACCACATGGATTAGTGGCACCCGTCCTCTCAGCTCAATAGACTTACAAACTGAAATCGAACCCAAAGTGTCCTCAGTTAGAAACCAAACATCAAACTGTTGTCATGTCAGAAGAACTGAGTAGGTTTTTTTCCCCTCTGAGAAATGGAGGCAAATGTAGAACTAATTTTCTTTCTCTTTCTTTCTTTTCTTTCTTTCTTTCTTTCTTTCTTTCTTTCTTTCTTTCTTTCTTTCTTTCTTTCTCTTTCTTTCTTTCTTCCTCCTCCTCCTTCCTTCCTTCCTTCCTTCCTTCCTTCCTTCCTTCCTTCCTCTTTATTTCCTCCCTTCTCTCCCTTCTCTTTTTTTCTCTCTTTCCTTTCCTTCCTTCCTTCCTTCCTTCCTTCCTTCCTTCCTTCCTTCCTTCTTCCCTTCCTTTCTCCTTCTCCTTCCTCTGTCTGTACCTCTCTCCTTCCTCCTGTGTGTATAGTATATACATATTTGTGCATGTAGATCAGAGGACAACTTTAGTATTGTTCCTCCTTTATTTTTACAGACAGGGTTTCTCACTGGGCTGTAGATAGGCTAAGGTGGGCAATGAGCCACACAGATCCACCTGTCTCCTCCTAGCCAACAGTAGCACTACAAGAATGGACCATCATGCCCTGCTTTAAGCAACAACAACAACAACAATTACTACTACTGCTACAAAGTAGATTTGATGACCCAACTCATGTTAGCAAGGCAAGCACTATACTGACCAATTGGCATTCCCAGTCATGTAATTTTTGCTTATCATATTTAGGATTTAGGGTTGAAGCTGTCCAGTGGGGTCAACTTTTATATAAAGTTGGAAGTTTTCATAATGCAAAGTGTCAAATTCCACATGAGAGAATCTACTTCAAAATCCTAATCACACAGTTCTTGAATGTAATCTTCACTTCCATTTCAGCTGCGATGGGAAAGACCACAAATTGATATCCAAAGCCATAATTTCTCCTCCATCAGCCTAGACCACTGAAGGTCCTCATCTGGACTCACTGTCCATATTCCCCACATCTTTCCCTACCTCCCTTAATGAGTTTAACACTTACCGAAATGCAGATCTTCTTCCCTCTACAATTCTTGCATCTCAGAATCCTGTTGTATTCATTTGGGCCTGGATTCCCTGGTTCTGACATCAAGATGAGCCTCAGTAGCACCCTCAATGTCTCTGCCTAGTACCTGCTCCTTTACTTTTTCTCTCATGGGGATTCTACAGCACAGTGCCACTCCAGCTTATGTATGTAACCAAAATATATCCTGGTCACATTAGCTTCAAGGATAATCATTGTGCCAAAATAATAAATGCTGTTTATTTGAATCTATGCCATAAGTTGTTACCCTCCCCCTTCTTAAGATGACACTAATAGTGAGGACATGAGGTATTTAGCATCTCATAAAGTGTTGTCAAAGGACACTTTCTGTTGTGATTAAATGTTCTGTGAATCAATACACTTCAATCTGGTAGCCACAAACCATGTATATTCTTGTACACCTGCCGTGAGGTTCATGATCATGAGAAGTAGGAATTTTATTTATTAAGTTTTCATTGATTTAACAGTCATGTGAAACTGTAGTAGCTACCATTCTTGGTGGCACTGGAGAACACTTTACTGTGTCCTGAAGTCTTGTGTATTGTTCACGTTGTGAGGCAGGCACTCTTTCTGGTTGATGTTTTCTTTCCTTGTGCTGTCTTTGTTGTTCTCTTTGGGGCAGGCTGACTTAGTGCAGAGTTTGAGAACCTTGGGCAATCTACCTCTGCCAGGTCCTTTTCTGTTAGGTCATCCTCTGTATTTTATTTGAGGACCACCTGCATGCAATTACATCATCGTTTCCTGGGATGGCTTCTGGCTGGCCTCACGCTGGCACTTTCATGTCTCTGTGGTCCACTCTTCTACAGAATAGGCAGGGCTGCACTAAAATGAGATTAGACATCCTTCTCTCTTTGCCATTTCAGAAGCCATGATACGCATCATGCTAGAATGTTCCTTCTCCACTTCATACTTCAACTGCCCATACCTACTTGGAGATGCCTTTGGACAGCCTAAAGAACATCTCTCATTGAGTCTCAGGCTTTGTTTCATTTCTCTGGGGCGGCTAATGTAATTCACACTCTACATGGTCATCTCCAATAAACTGTGCATTCTGGAAGCCAGGAGATTTTGCTTCTTTCCTTTGGATATTTAAAACTTAATATAGTATGGAGACTCCAGGAAGGATTACTACATGTAATGTTCAGCTTATCTTCTTTCTAATAGCTGAACACCACTGAGTCATGACACGCTCCTCCGCCTGAGATGCAAGGAAAGCAGTTCCCACCCCAGTGTCAAGGAAGCCCCTTTCTTCTGATCATTCAGGTGCTTTCACTGATGGAGTTCTTAGTTTTCTAATTTCTGTTTTTTAACCCCTTCCTTATAAAAATTTATACTTTATTTTACTTCCCACGTTGTCTTCCCCTTCTCCCGCTCAGCCAGACTTCTTTCAGCTGACGTCACTTCCCTGTTGGTTTTGTTTGTTTGTTTGTTTGTTTGTTTTGTGAAACTCCTCCTGTGATGGAGAAAACTGTATTTGAACTTTGACTCCTGAGTCATCAGCTGGCCCTTACCACAGGGGGCTACCTTCAGAGTCTCGAGCAGAGGCTTGTCACAGATACCCACATTAGTCTCACTTGAGAGTTAGGAACTACTTGTGTCCAATGACGGACTTAACTAGCCATCTTTATATTTCCATGTATGTTCTCTGTGCCCATTCCTCTCAGAGTCTGGTCTGTGGACAACAGAAGGATACATCTAGGTTTTCAGTAGAGGTTCAGGATTTCATCCTACCCCAGATCTACCCAAGACCACCCTGTGTGCTAGAGAGTGGGCTTGAGTAATGACTAAAGAGAAACCTTTTATGACTATACTCCATGTTTTAGCCACCAAAGGGCCAAAGTTCCTGTGTTCAGGGATCCAGAACTTTTATCTACTCAAAGGGAATAAGAGTTTATCTACCACATGCTCCAGATCTCTTGACAATTCAATGGAAGTGAAATCTGCACTTTCCTTGTTAGCAAGTTTGTCAACTCTGTGTGCTCCTGAGACCAGGCTACAGTGTTGTCTTGAGGAGAGCATTGTGAGTTGAACTCATTACATGTGGCTTACTTCCTCCATGAGATGGATAATTGCATCACTCAGAGTTTCCAAGAGAAACAGAAACAACTGGGAAATCAACAACTCTATAGACATATACAAGTAGGAGGTGTGTCCTGGAAATGGGTGCATGGGATTTTGAAGGCTAAGAAGCCACATGATACATTATCTACTAATTGGAGAGACACAAAACATTACGGTGTGATTTAGTCTGTGCCTTGTGGCCTGAGACTAGAAACAGAAGTAGGGGGTAGCATGATATAAACTCCAGAGTTGGAAGACCCAAGAATCAGGTACTCAGATGCCTGCCAGGTTTAGAAGATGGATTTTTCAATGCAAAAAAAGGGGAGGGGGATAAATCTCTCTTCTTCTGCCTTTTTGTTCTCTCCAGACCATCAATGGACTGAACAATTTTTCCTTCAATCTACTAATTCAAATGCTAATCTCTTTGGAAAGCTCCAGTTTCCAAAGAGATGTTTTACTAGTTATCTGAGTATACCTTAGCTTAGCCAGCTTCACATGTGAAACTAACCATTGTATTTTGTAACCTTTTCACCTGTTTGGCATATGCTTGGTCAGCATTTATGGAGTTTTTCCATGAACCAGTCATATATTGAAGACTGAGATGTAAGGCTTAGACACACACACACACACACACACACACACACACACAGTGTTATCCTTCACTCAAAGTCATATTGCTGGTGAGTGGCAAGATGTATTGCAACTTTCACCTACCATAGGGCTATGCACAGAGGTCTCGAATGGCGGCTCTTGGCATTCTTGCAACAATTAAATAACACAGTGTTTCTAGCTGGTAATGTGCTCTGTGAAAGCTTGTCAATATCATTACTGATATAGGAAGATGGCCAGGCCTACTGCTCATAACTATTTTGAGTACATGGTCACCGAGTGTCTGTGCTCTACAGGAGGACCACAGACATCCTTCCCCACAGAAGGAATAACATCACAGGGTTTTAGAGATGCTTTCCCCCCCTCCCTGGGACGTTGAGGTAATCCAGGAAGCAAAAGAAGAACTGCTTCCCTCCAAAAGCCACATGGCAACTGTCTAGGACTATTACTGATTATGGCTGCTCTGACCACCCACTCTTTTCAAATGAGAAGAGAACCAGTGTTGGCAGCCACACAATGCTCATTTCCCTTCAACTAAGAATCACACAGTATCCACTGTGATTTGCCTTATGCACCTCCATCACCTACAGAAACGACACAGAACAGGAATTTCATCTTCTTCTTATTCCTGAAGAAGCACACGTAGAGAAAGTTAAGGCCACGTTCCTAAGGTCACAGACTTCATCACTATTTCGAGTGAAAACCAAGGGCTTAAATATTTCTTTACTCTGAATTCAAAGTTCCAGCACAGAGGCTTCTGCCTGAAAGGCTGGTGTTTCAGTTCTTTTATGCTAAGCTCTATTTCAGCATTCCTCCTGATGTATGGCCCAAATTCTGCTTCAGTGGGTCTTGCTCAAAACTCATTTCTTTGGTGAACCATCCTCTAATCTCATATGACCACAGGCTCTCCTTAGACCAAAGCTTGCGGACATGGTCTTTGAAAAATGACATCATAATCCTAGAAAGAAATGAAGGAAATTGAAACCAATCTTTGCAACGTACTATTTTTATTTGGTTGCTTGTGCTATTTAGATGGAGAGGCCACTGGCTAAGGACTATATCTTTTCCATGTTTTATACCATGCCTGATAAGTTCTCAGAATATAATAAATGTTTCACAGGCCAATGAAAAATTCCAAAGCACATAACCTACTGGGGAGGTTGTAAAATTATTCATGGCTGACAGTGAGGAGTGCACCAGAGGTCTACTCCACAGGGAAAAGACACCCAGAAGCCTGGAGTCATTCTTGAAAAAAACATATGTATGGAATATTAAAAAAAAAAAACCTTTCCTAGAATGAATGTTAATAAGTCACTTAAAATGTATATAATGACAATGTGTTAATGTATGCCCTTCTATCATAAAACTGATAGTTGGTACCAGTTATTTATCAAAAGCTATAGTGATTTTTAATATCGATCTTACTTAAGGACCTTTAGAATTATTATTGTTCATTGGGTGAGGGACTGCATATCCAGGAAATCATATGTGTATTATGTATGTAAATTATCATTCTGAATTATGGAATTGTCAGCTCTCTAGACACAGGAATGCGCTTTGCGGAATTCTTAGAAAATAAAATGCAAAGTTGTTGGACAAATAAAATTTGAAATCCCACTATGTACATTGTAACCATATGGCAGTTACATGGGCTATTGGAGAAAGATGATCTGAAATAGGAAGGGAAGAAAGTTCTTTGGATGTGTACATATAAATCCGTACCAACCCTTTTTGGACAGTTGTTTCTCCTGTTTTCTTTTCGTTTGATGTTTTTGAATAAATCGGGATTGAACTCAGGGCTGGTGCACAGCAGGCAAGCACTCCATCCCTGAGACGATCCCCAGTCTGACCCTTACTTTTTTAACTTTTGTAGTGTTCACAACACATACCAAATTTCATTGCAGATGAAACCACAATGTAGATGGAAGCAAAGTGTATATGGAAACAAGCATCCCTATCAAGTCAGGGGAATTTGAGGAACTTTTTGGATTGGTGAAGAGGTAGGAGAGTGGGCTACTAGAAAGCAGAAGTTGTGGCAGATCCAGGTCTGGGTCTGGAGTGAAGGTTGATAGGAGCTAGGTGGGGATAGAGTGACCAGAGTCTGGTCCTTTAGCAAAAACAAAATACAAGAGTGGGAAGAGAGCAGTTTTGGATAGCCAGAGAAACCTAGTTCATGATCTTGGGGGTCTAGGAGTGTGGATTGATGCTATTCATTCATTCACTCATTCATGGAAATCAAACACTCCTGTATCTCATTTGTGATGGTTGTTCTGTGGGCCAATGGGTATAGAGTAGTGACTCCATCATGGTCGCGAGATCCAGGAACTTCCAGTATTATGAAAGTGATTGTTGAGGTAATAGATGCAAACTGTAGCTAGCATGGTGATAAAGCCATTTTGGAGTATTTTCTGCATGCCAAGTATATATTTTACATGCATTTACCAATACTGGAGTGTGTCAATCCGTTCTCAGTTGCTGTGGTAAAATATCTGACATAAACAAACTAAAATAAGAAAAAAATTACTATAGCTCAAATTTAAGAAATTTCAATCTGTGGCTGCTTGATGCTGTTGCTTTGGGCCTGTTGTAACCAGTAATTCATGGTGTGAGCCCACGGTGGAAGGTGTTTCTTAAACTTCATGGTAGTCATAAAGAAAAAAGAGGGAAGAAGACACTTGGGCCCCAATATCTCCTTCAAGAACATGGCCCTGGGGACCTAACTTTCTTCCATTAAACCCCACCTCTTAAGGGCCTCTGCCACATCCCAGGAGAATCATAGGCTAGGTGCAAAGCTTGAACACACAGACCTTTGGAGGCCATACTGGATTTATGTGGTCACATAATCCAGACTAGGAGTGGCATTTCATGCTTTTCAGAAGCTGAAGATCTTAAGTGAAAAAGACTGAGTCGTGAGAGAAAACGGAGAAGCAGATAAGTGAGTGTTCAGGTACTACAGAATGGCACAAACCAAAAAGGAACTAGCTCTCTCCCCAGACTTTAGTCACACTCGGGAGAGCTGGGTGTAAACTATAATCCTGACAAGAAGACCATCCCATACGTATTTAGAGAAGTCTAGGCCCCATACTTTCTCTACCCTGTTTGTGGTAGGAATATTTTCTTCTTTCTAGTCACATAGAAGATGCAATTTCCCATGTCTCCAAGACACAGCCTTGGAATCTGCTCTGAGTTGTGGTCTGTGGACACGAGTGACCTGGCTGGTGGCAGGAGGATGCCCACTTGAGTTCTCTGTTCTTGTGTGTTCTCTGAGCCAGCGTGTGTGTACTCCTGTGGCCTGACAGGAGTAACTTGTTTTGCGGAATAGCCTCACCAAGTACCAGAGAGTTTCATAGGTTCATTCTGGACTACAGAAGTAATTCTAGATGAGAAGTAATGTCCATTCTGTGAAGCCAGAATTTTTTGGGGGGAAGGGGACAGCTGTAAGTGCATTGGATCATTGACTGCTGTTTTGTCTTGGTTTCAAGTGGAAAACTTTTCCATCATTAGATTCCCATCCCTCTCGCACAGCCTTTAGCTCACCTTTCCCTTAAGGTTTTGCCCAAAGGCTCTCAACATCTATACAAAGTACTAGAATGAAATGACCTTGGACAATAAGGTACTACTTCTTACAAATCTTGTGAGAAGTAGTACCTTAGGTGAGGGTTAGAGCTGAAGTCATAAGAAATGATTCTATTAAAATGCTGTCTGGGTAATCCTTTGTCTGACATACTCACGGTGCTATTGCTTCCCACGGCTTGACGTTTGTCCATTTCCTTTAACTAGTAGGATATACTCTCCACTATTTTTATCATCACTAATTTCTGACCTTAACTTTCAGATAACACAACATATTTATATTCATCAGGAATAAGCTTCTTAAAAAGCGACGTGTGGGTTAAATCCATGTACCTTCTGGAACAGTTCCTCTTTCTAAAGGGAATGTTTCCACAGCACTGCTAGACCTCACCGTTTGCATTCATTAAAATATGCATTAACACACTTCACTGAAACTAGAATTTCAATGTCAGGCACTTTTGGATGGTATAAGAAGGTTGGACCAAGGCTTGCAAATTTGGATCCGTTTCTTGGTTAGAATCTGCTGTCAGTTAAGTTTCTCAAGGTAATTCACAGGTAAGGAAAGACATCTCTAGAATTTAGAGACAGATACGTCATCAGTTGACTGGCGAGTGAGAGGAGAAGCTGGCCTGGACCAAGGGCAGAGTTCTCACAAGCTTCTGCTCATGGTGTGATTTAGAAAGCATGAGGGGGAGAGTGCAGACTTGTGGGTCATTTCCATTTGACCTAGAGAAACAAAGTAATATGCTAATTTTTCCCATGGAAAAGATCCTCTCTCATAAAACAGAAAAGATTGTCATAGGTATTTTGAGTCTTTCCAGACACGATTCAGCAGGTGTGCTAAGCTCTGCACAAATCCAAACACACATATCTCGTGATTACCTAGAAAGGCAAACACATGGTTGCCTCCCTCAGTCACAATGACTCACAGAGCAGCCTGTGTCTGAGTTCCTCCATGCTCTCTTCTTTAGATTTGGCCACTTCCCTGAACTGAGAATTCCTTTTCCCTCCTACTCTTCCCTTTTCCCTTTCCCTTTCCCAGTTTCCTTTCCTTCTGCTGCCCTAGGCTTGACTTCCATTTTCATGCTCTCCATTTCATGCCTTGTAGTTCTTGGTGGGGAGAAACGGGATAAGTGTGGTAAAGTCTGGGCGGGAAGATACATACTCTCCGAATATCCTTTCCCAGCACTCTGACTGAGCAGTTTGTTTAGGCTTGTTTGAATATTTCCACTATGGTTATGCAGGTCCCCTAACCTTGCTTCAGTAAGCAACACTCTCAGAAGAAGAGGTAAAAACAAATGGGAATGCTACAACTTATCCTGGCAAAACAATTTAGCACCAGGCTCTTTTGTCTAATGTATATCTTACTGCGATAGACAAAGGTCTAAATTATATAGTAAGATAATTATAGATTAAATATTGCTCCTCGGAGATAATACATGCAAAGTAAAGTGGAATAAAGAGTGATTCACTTGAGAGAAGAATCACACCATTACCAGAAAAATTAAATTCTAAGCCTCAGGTTTAGGATTCCCTTGTGGGGTTCATCCTGCGTGCACTTTTTGTTGTTCAGTTGGTTTTCCTTCCCTGCTCTCTGTCTTCTGAGAAATCAGCATCTTCAGGTAACTGCTAGCAGAGGCATTGGGGAAAGCAGGAAGCAGGAAGTCCCAGGCAGACCCAGAGACCAGGTAACCAAACACAGAGCTGGTCGGTGTCACTTACAGTGGTCTTCGGTCCGTTTTCTTTCAGGTACCTAAATATAGCTGCGGTTTACGATATTCTATTTTTTTCTGTTTTCATTTGTTTAGTCCTAGTCTCAGCCCAAGAGATGTTGCCGTTCACCAACTGGTGTGTGTCACCATCTCCTAAGTGATTCCAAATCCAGTCAAAATGAGTATCAGTATCAGAATACTCACCAAAGGACCGTCCTTCCCAGTTTAATATGCAGCAGGACAACAGTTACATACTCTTTCAGACAACTTGTGCACATTTGCCTTTCCTTTCCACGCCTTGTTTTGGTGATGATTTGTACTTACCGAGCACAACCTACCTGAAGCTGGACCAATGTGGGTCAGGATTGTGTGGCTATAGTGGGAAATTTTTCTTTTGGAGGCTGGAGAGATGGTTCAGTGGTTAAAGTACTTGTTGCGAAACCATAAGGACAAGAGTTGGGATCTTCAGGACCCACATATATGCCGCATGGGTATTACAGCCTGCCTGAAATTCCAGTCTTGGAAGACAAACACAAGATCCCTGAGCAAGCTGGTTAGTAAGACTTTACAAATCAGTGATCTCTAGGTTCGATTGAGAGACCCTGCCTCAGTGAAAAGGGCAGAAGATCGATAGAGGATGGTTCCTGACAGCTATATCAGGTCTCCGCATGCACAAATACACACGTGCATGTTCACCCATATACAAATGTGTGCACATACAAGCAAAACCATGCCCATACAGAAAAAAAATGTACTTGAATGGAAACATTTTTTTATGGTAGTGGAAAGTGGACCAAGATACAGTATTATGGGCCCATAGACAGCTTCTTTCTTTGTTTCTTTGTTTGTTTGTTTCTTTTCTTAATTGGGAAACTATGGAACTACTTTCCTGATTTTACTATGAGAACATTCACAACTCATTTTCAACAAAATTTTCCCTATAAAAGCAACCTACTTTATAGGGAAAATAGTAGAATACACACGTGAAAGCTTCCGTCTAGAAACACTAGACCTGGAGCTGCGCTGCACACTAAGTGTAGCATCCAGGGGGACCAATTGCTAATGCAGTCATTTTGTTTTATGATTCTTTTGGAGAAAACGAAGAGTTGCTTTTAAAAATGTTGCTGCATTAGGCCTAGCGAGAGGAAACTGTAAGTTCCTTGAAACTGAAATAAACAACTCTCTGAAGACTCTAGAAAGCAAATGCTCCCTCAAGTTCCTCTTTTCCCTTTAAAGGACCACGCTGAAAATGGTAATACATTGACCAACTCAAAAGGCTCTCCCAGAGTTTGATGATACAAGAAGAGCCTTCAGATCGATAGCAGAGAATTATGAAAGATGTGTGCACTGGTGATTATTAAATTAGAAAATACAGTGCATACGGTATTCCTGTTTTTTTTCTTTTTTCTTTTAACGTTAATCACCTGTTTTGACAGTGCAGCCTTACCTTTTTTGCCACCTGTTATCATTTAATGGTAGATAGCCATAATTTAGATATTTTTTGAAAAAAAAATCATTACTTCTGGATTACTTCTTCTTTATTAAATTAAAGATTAAATCTTCATTACTTCTTCTTCATTACATATCCTGCGATTTCAATTTTTTAAATAAAAAATTAAACATTTTGCTGTGAGGAGGTTCGTGCAGACTCACACCTGGAGGCGAGTGATAATGGACAAGGATCCCGAGTGTCTGTCTTCTGGTTTCTCATGACAGCTAGCTGTCGCGAGTTTTACAAAGCTGTGTGGTGAAATTTCGTAGCCAGGATGTGGTCTGTAGGCAGAGACGACTCTCATCCCACAAAAGTGCTCACGCGTCCTCTTCAAATCATGCTTCTCTGCTCCCTAAAGTGAGGCAAGCACCGATCTATTCCCCATGCTTTAATTTTTCATTTCAAGAACGTTCTATAAATGCAACAATACAGTCTGCAAACGTTTGGGATTGGCTTTTTGTATTCAGCATAGTTTTCTCGTGCACTTTACATACTGGATGATTATAGAAAAGAAAGAGCAATGATAGCCCTCTGTCTCTCGTTCTGAACAGTAATCCATGGTGTGAATATACTCCAGTTGCTTTTCATTCGTCTGTTGAAGGAAATGGTCACATTATTCAGTACTAGGTTATCATGAATAAAGCAGGTATAAAATGTAGCATAGGTTTCATGTCAACATACCTTTCCCTGCCTCCTGTCGTGTTTGTTTTCTTGAGACAAGGCTCTCCCTGTGTCCCAGTTGGTCTGATCTCGTCATTCTCCTGCCTCAGCTCCCTAAATGCTGAGGTTGAATAGACACGTTCATTTCTCTAGAAGAGATGACCAGGAGTGTATATGTTGGGTTAAATTGTTTCATCTTTAGATCTTTAAAGAAAAGAACCTTTCCAGGTTGTGTGAATTTATAATCTTACCAACAGTGTGTGGCCAGCTCACGGTCGTAGCATTCCTGTTCCCTGTCGTGAAGGGTGTGTAGTGCTGTGTGTGATTTTAATTTAATTTCTCTAATAGCTCGCAAGATCGAGTCTCTTCTAATTTACTTATTGACACCCTATATTCTCCTCAAAATAACTGTCTTTTTCCTCCGTTTTCTAGTTGTGTTATCTGCATTTCTAGTATTGACTCTTTTTAATATTTTCTTTATTGTAATTATTATTATTTACAATGTATCCAGTTGTAGCCCCCTCTCTCATCTCCTGGTCTCTCCTTACCTCCCGCTTCTTCCCCTATCCCTCTCCTCTAGTCCACTGATAGGAGAAGTCCCCCTTCCCTACTGATTGACCCTAGCCTATCGGGTCCCATCAGGACTGCCTGGATCTTCTTCCTTTGTGGGCTGGCTAGGCTGTCCCACCATGGAGAAGTGATCAAGGAGCAGTCAACCAAGTTCATGGCAGAGACTGTCTCTACTCCTCTTACTAGGGAACCCATATGGAGACTGAGCTGCCTATGGGTTACATCTGAGCAGGGGGTCTAGGTTCTCTTCTATATTTATGTCTTTGGTTGACACATCAGTCTCTGCAGTCCCCCCTGGGTCCTGCTTTTTTGGCTTTGTTGGCCTCCTTGTGTAGCTCTTGTACCCTCTGGGTCCTTTTATATCCACATTCATCCATAAGACTCCCTGCACTCTGCCCAAAGTTTGTCTGTGAGTCTCAGCATCTGCTTCGATCCCCTTCTGGTTGGAGACTTTTAGAGAACATCTGTGGTAGGTTCTCATCCTGTTCTCTCTCTTACTGCTTCCAGTGTCTATCCTGTTTGTCCTTCTGAGTGTGAATCAAGCCTCTTCCCCAGGGTCCTCCTTATAGTTTAACTTCTTTAGGTCTGTGGATTTTAGTATGTTTATCATTGAATCTTGATAGTTCTTTAATGTAGAGATTCACTTATGTATTGGATATGGGATTTGTAAATATTTTCTGCTGGTCTATAGTTCTCTTTTTAAACAATATTAAAAATTTGTTTATTTTTATTTTATGAGTATGCGTGTTTTGCCTGAATAGTATGTGCACCATTTGCATGCAGTTCCTGTGGAGGCCAGAAGAGGGCATCAGATCCCCTGGGACTGGAGTCACAGATGCAGTCGTAGAGAACTGAACCCAGGCCCTTGGGGAAAGAAGTCAGTGTTCAACCCCTGAACCATCTGTCAGCCTGCTCAGTAGCTCTCCTGTCAGTCTTAACAGGGGTATTTACAAAGCAGGCACATTTTACTTTTCTGATGTAGAGATGATCAGTCTTTGGTTTGTGTGGCCTGCTTTTGGTGACAAATAAATGGCCTTTTCTCTTGGATTCAGATCCTGAATATTTTTCATTTAAGGCCATGAACTTTGAGCTAATTTTTGAAGAAGCTGTGACATGGAGCTCATTTTCTTCTTAACCTCTGGTGCTAGGTTACACAAGCTTTCAGTTGCTTGTCTTGCCTCTCTCTGTCTCTGTTCCTTTCTGTCTCTCTGTCTCTGTCTCTGTCTCTGTCTCTGTCTCTCTCTCTCTCTCTGGGCAAAGGTGACTGAGCATGCGTAGGGTTCCTACACGTTCTCTAGTCTGTCCACTTCCTTGACCCATGTGTATATTTTTCTCAGATTGTCCTGGTGTTTATTACCGTGGCAATACAACAAATCGGGTGAAACCATGGTTGGAATCTAATATATGAGAGAAGAATAAACGGACAAAACAACAACAACAAAAACTCCCAAATCAGGTGGGTTGACCCTCCCCATTTTGTTCTTTCATCTAAACCAGTCTGTTAGTCTCCCTCATTTGTCTCTTCATGTAACTTTTATAATAATCTTATCTATGCCCATAACCAATCCAAGGATTCTAAAAAAGCAATCATCTCATTAGGTATTTGAGAACTTTGTGTAATGTGTTTTGATCATATTCGCCCCCATCTTCTTTCTTCTAATCCTGAAATCTTGATAGCAAATGATTCGTTAATTTGGGGGTATTGCTGTTTGTACCACCTAGACCTATTGACCCAAGAATATACTGTTTATTTAATGTTTAGGTAAGTGACTTCTTTCATCAGTATTTTGCAGTTTTTAAGCTTGTGAGTGTTTCATTTATTTTAAGTGCTTGCAGTAATCCTAATTTCTAGGTCCCAGTATATTTGTGAAGTACATTAGCATTAGACTCAGTAAGTGGCAGGCATGCAGTACAAACTAGACTTTCAAGTGATGGGAATATGGTCCTGGGTGCCAAGGCTCTTTTTCTTTTGGTTATATGTCTAAATTACTCAAATAAGACATGATGGGTCTCAATAGGAATCTTTAAAAAATTGAAGATGTGCCATTGGGTTTAATTTTAAATATTCATGCAACTTGTGAATTTCAGTGCAGATATATGGAAGAGGACCTGTGTATTGGGACAATTAGGCTTGCTACCAGTTTATGGAATGCTCAAGAAATTCTGTAACATTCCAAAAAATCTATTGTAAGGTCAATTTTCTGCATGGGAATTGCTTAATAAATTCCAACAGAAGTTCTTTATTTTTTCAATGCTTTCATCATATCCTTTGAGCTGTTTTATTTAAAATTTTTTCATTTATTTATTAATTTAATATCTTTACAACCTGATCCCAGCCCCTCCCTCTTCTCCTCCCAGTCCCATCCTCAGGTCCCACTTCCCTCATCCCCCTCTACTTTTTCTCAGAGAATGTGAGACCCCAAGGGGTATCAACTCAGCAAGGCACCTCAAGTAGCAGCAGGACTAAGAAAGAGCATCCTTTCCCACTGGGGCCTGACAAGGCAGCTCAGCTAGGCAGATAGGAACCAGTTGCAGGCAATAATAGCATCAGAGATAGCCCCTACTCCCATTGTTAGAGGATCCACATGTTGACCACGCTTCACATTTGCTTCATATGTGTAGGGGATATAGGTCCAGCCCATGGATGCTCTTTGGATGGTTCAGTCTCTGTGAGCCCCCATGGGCCCAGGTTAGTTGACTCTGTAGGCCTTCTTGTGGTGTCCTTGACTCTTCCAGCTCACTCTATCCTTTATCTCACTCTTCCAGAGAACTCCCTGAGTTCAGCTTACTATTTGGCTGTGGGTCTCTGCATCTGTTTCCATTAGCTGCTGGATGAAGCCTCTCAGAAGACAGTCATGCTAGGTTCCTGCCTGCAATCATAGCAGAGTATCGTTAATAGTGACAGGGGTTGGCTCTCTTCCTTGGAGTGGGTCTCAAGTTGGGCCAGTCATTGGTTTGCATTCCCTCAGTCTTGGCTCCATCTTTACCCCTATTCTTCTTGTAGGCAAGACAAATATTGGGTCTAAGGTTTTATGGGTGTGATGTCCTTCCTTCTACTGGAAGTCCTGCCTGGCTACAGGAGATGGCCACTTCAGGCTCCTTAACCCCCGCTGCTAGAAATGTCAGCTAGGGTCACCCCTATGGACTCCAAGAAGCCTTCTCCCCATGTCTCAGAGATGCTCTCCACTGATTTCTGTTTTCTCTCTCTGTTCCCTCCCTAATCCCCACCCCTGCTCTTCACCTCCACACACCTGATCCTCACCCCTGTTACCCTCCCCACCCTCCTCTCCCACCCAGTTTCCTCCCTCCATCTGTAATACATTTTCAAAAGTAAAATCACATTACAGTGCTTTACCTCTTCCCTTTCCATCCTCCATCACCTCCCGGTTACTTTCTCTCCAAATCTCTAATGTCTACCCCTAAATTGATAGCCTCTTTTTCTTTTATTATTATTGGTTTACACACACACACACACACACACACACACACAGAGAGAGAGAGAGAGAGAGAGAGAGAGAGAGAGAAAGAGAGAGAAATATATAAATATAATGTGCTGACCACTTGGCACTGGATAACCAATAAGAAGGTCGTCCCTGAAAGAGGTTAAATTCCCCCCACCCCCGGAAGCCACACCCCCTCAGCTGTCATTAGTTGCCAATTGTCTTTTGTCTGAGTGTGGGGCCCCATGACATCTTCTCCTTTCTGTTTTAGCGCTGCTATCCCCATCGTTCCAGTCTCGTCCAAGCAGCTACTTCTAGGACATATTTTCACACACACTACCTACTGTTCGAGCTCTTAAAGCTCCCCTTCTCATTTTCTGCATGTACCCCGGGCCTGAGATTTCAGGAGCTGTGATGGAGATGTAGTCACTGTGGCCGGGCTCCCCTCAGCTGATTTATCGCTGCACTGTGTCCAGTTGTGGCTTTCCGGGATGGTCTCGATTTGCAGTAAAGAGGCTTTCTTGATGAGTGGTAATAGTTTCCCTTCACCACTGTGCATAAAGAGAAGGTTTAGAAGGCAGTAAGGAAGGAATTATGCTGATTTAGCAAAGTGGCGATAGCAGATTCTTTTCTAAGGTCTGTGGTCTCACTAGCCCCAGGACGCTGGCCAGGTTTGTAGTCCCAGGCATGAGATCCCCCTGTTCAGCAGGCCGTGAGTCCATGAGACAGCTCTTGGTTGCCACTGCCTGTGAGTGGCACTTCTTGCGCCTTCAGGTGTCATCTGCAGCGCTGGTAATTGTGGTTCCTAGGTGCTGCTGCTGCTGAGCAGGACTGTTTAGTTGCTTCCCTTCCCTTGGTAGCATGTGTAATATTCTCTGCAACTATGGAAGCTAGGCCTCCAGAAAGAGGCTTTCAGTCCAGATCCATCTCGAGTCATCTGAATTATGTGCCTCAGGTGTGTGGTGGCTTTAGTAAGAGTGGCACATCCTCAGCCCCTGAGAGACAACAAGGGCTGCATTGATAGTCTGTGTCATCTTATAGGTCACACGCACTCCCCTGATCAAACCTTCAAGAGGCCATTTCTGTGTCTGGTGCTCAGGTTTTTGTTAGCCTATGATTTTCGTGGGGAATATTGTCAGCCCCAAGTGGCTTAATTTCCTTTAAGATATTATACATGTGTATGTGTGTGTATACATATTCCTATATACACTCTTAGGTATTGTGTATGTCTTTTGGTAAATATAGAATAATTTGATTCTTGAGGCCTTATCAAATAAACTTGTTGTATCCTTTGTCCCTTCTGTATTGACTGACCTCCATCCTCCCCTGCTGGAATCCCCTCCTCATCTTTCTGTTTTCTTCTTCATAGCACCCATATCCTTTTGTTCTCTCAAGCCCCAACCACACCTGTAATACCTTTGTATTTTCCTAGTTTCTGTGTTTACTCTGTGTTGCATATTCACATGTGGGGATTTTGGAGCTAGGAAACACAGATGACAGGAGTGCCACAAGATCAACAAAGCCAACAAATCTGGGCCCAAGGGGCCTGCAGAGACTGCTGCATCAACCAAGGACCTTGCATGGAGAAGACCAGAACCCCTGCTCAGATGTAGTCCATAGGCAGCTCAGTCTACATGTGGGTGCAGTCTAAGGGGAGCAGGGACTGTCTCTGACATGGACTCTGTTGCCCAGTCTTTGACCACTTACCCCTGTCAGGGCAGCCTTGCCAGGCTACAGAGGAAGAGGATCCAGGCAGTCCTGATGAGACTTGATAGGCTAGGGTCAGATGATGTGGGAGGAAGACTTTCCCTTTCAGTGACTAGGAGAGGGGAAGAGGGGAGGAGGGAAGGAGGAGATGGTGGCGGGGGCTACAATTGGGATATAAAGTGAATAAATTGTTAATATATATACATACATATATATATATTTATATATATATATATATAGAGAGAGAGAGAGAGAAAGAGAACATGCAGTATTTGTTTTTCTGTGTCTAGGTTACCTCTCTCAATGTAATCTTTTCTAGGTCTATCCATTTACCTGAAAATTATGATGACATTTTTCTTTATATGAATCATACTTCACTGTGTGTATTTACCACACTTTCACTATCTGACATTTGGGTTGCTAACATTTCCTGGTTATTGTGAATACAAACAGTTGAACAAGCACCTGTGGAGTAGGATGCAGAGTCATCTAGGTATATGCCAAGGAGTAGTATAATTGGGTCATATGGTAAGTTTATTCTTTAGCTCTTTGAGGGGTCCCTAAAAATATTCTGTATTTACTTGGTGTCTGCTGTAATGCTTCTGTGTTCATTTCTGATTCTGTTTATTTGGGTCATCTCTTCCTTTTGTTCGGTAAGTTGGTCCAAAAGTGTGGTCAACCTTGTTTATCTTCTTAAAGAAACAGTTTCAGAGTCACTGAATCTCTGTAATGCTTACTTTGTTTCTATTTCATTAATTTCTGCTTAGATTTGTATTATTTCTTGCCACCTACTGGATTTAGGGTATTCATTTTTATTTTTTCAAATTCTTGATATGCATTTTTAAATAATTTATTTGTGCTCTTTTAAACTTTTAATGTAATACATAAGTCTATAAACTTCCCTCTTGGAACTGCTTTTAATGTGTTCCCGAGGTAGTTTGTGTTATGTTTTCATTTTCATTTAGTTCCATAAATATTTTTATTCATTTTTTTATTTCTTCTTTGACTTATTTGTCATCCAATAATGAGGTGTTTAATCTCTATGAGTTAATAAACTTATTGGAGTTTTGTTTGCTATGGATTTTAAGTTTTATTGCATAATAATTGAACAAGATACATGGAATTATTTAAGTTTTTCTTTTTTTTTATAAGCTTTGTTTTTACACAGCATGTGGCCTATTGCAGAGAAGCTTCCATCTGCTATTGAACAGAACGTATATTCTTTCATCTTTGGGTGTAATATTCTGTAGGAACTACTAGATATAAGATGTCATTTAATTCTGAGGTTTTTCTGTTAATTGTTTTGTTTAGATGACTTGCCTATTGAAGAAAGTTAGGTGTTGAAATCATCTCCAATGGTTAGGTTTGTGTTAATCTGTGTCTTTAATTTCTTCAGTGTGCCTTTAATGAAATTGTGTGCATTAGAACTTGGTGCATATTTGTTTAGTATTGTAATATAAATGATTAATTTATTTCTTGCTTAGAATGAAGTACTTTTCTTAGTCTTTTCTCATAGTTTTAGTTTGGAGTCCCCTTTGTCAGATATTAATATGGCAAGACCTGTTTTCTTCTTGATTCCATTTGCCTATAATACTTTTTCCATTAAAAAAATTTAATATGATCTCTATCTTCAAAGCTAAGATGAGTTTCTTGTAGACAACAGATAGTTGAATTTTGTTTCTTAATTTTTTTCAGCCGGCCTGTGTCATTTAAGTATAGAGTTGAAGCCATTAATATTAAAGTTATTACTGAAAGCTATGTGTAGCTTTCATTCATTTTGATAATTTTATTTGTGCTTTGTATTTCATTAAGTTGGTTGTGTTATTAGTTGTGCTCTGTATTTTATTAAACTGTAACTTCATTTGTTTTCTTTATAGAGTCTCTTGTATATGCTTACTTCCCTCTTCAGATTGAAGTATTTCTTTCAGTATTCTGTTTAGTATTTTTTCTTGTTATTTATTAGAATATGGATTTCTTTTAGGCAGTATGTATCATAGAATTTTTTTTCTTCTTCAACTGTGTTAGATACTTTGCTGGGAATAGTAATCTAGGTTAGCAGTTATGTCTTTTAGAACTCAAAGTGTATTGCTCCTGGCTCTTCTGGCTTTCAGAGTTTCTGCTGAGAAATCAGATGTCATTCTTATGGGTTTCCCTATGTATGTGACTTGTGTGTGTGTGTGTGTCTTGCAGCTTTCAATACTTTTTGTTTGTTCTATATATTTAGCATTTTAACAATAATAAGCTGTGGAATGTTTCTTTTCAGGTCTTGTCTAGATGGAGTTCTGTTTGCTTCTTGTATCTGTGTGAGTATATATTTTCTTAGTTTGGGGAAAGTGTTCTTCTGTGACCTTGTTAAAGGTCTGTTCTATGCCATTAAGCTGCCATTCTTCCCCACCTATGCCTAGAATTGGAAGATTTGGTTCTTTGATGGTGTCCTATATTCCCTGTATATTTTTTAAAACTCTACTTTGCTTACTTATTTCATCTAGTTTCCTTACTTTATTTTAGAGTACTTATAGTCTATCTTCTGCTTAATTCATTCTACTTAGAAGGCTTCCTCCTGAGTTTTCTAATTGAGAAACTGGTTTTCAATTCCATCTTCATTTCAGTTTGTGTGCTCATCAACATTTGTATTAATTGTATTTAATTTTCAGGTCTTGAATTATTTTCATTGTTTCATTTAACTGTACATTTATATTTTCATGAACATTATTCAAGCTTTTACATGCGGGAAAAAACATCCATATCCATGAAATAAATAAAGAGAGAGAGGAGAGAGAGAAAAAAAAAGAGGGGAGAGAAAGGAGAGAGAGAGAGAACACAAAAATAAAAGCTGCATTTTATTCCAATCAAACTTTAGGAGTGAATCCCATCAGTTTTCTTTCATTTTCTTTTTAACATTTTTATAAATGTATTGAGAATTTTTTATGTGAACATACCTTATTTACGTAATTTCTACTACTCCTGCCTCCAACATCTCTCGTATCTCCACTAGCACTTCCTCTGGAATCTATGACCTCTTCTGTAATTATTGTGGTTACACACACACACACACACACACACACACACACACACACAGAAAGAGAGAGAGAGAGAGAGAGAGAGGCTCTCAAGCACATTCACTTACATTTGTTTGTTTGTTTGTTTGTTTACAACAAAAGACAAAATCTACCTCTTGTCTTCTCCTAGGGATGTTATCCACCCTTATAAATGTGCCCTTGCTCTCTACTCTGTAAACAAGGCTGGGCAAGCCCAATATTCTCCTGTTCAGTGAATAGAAGGCCTAGGTCCCAACAACCATTTATTCAGATGGCCTTCAGGTCTGTGCATTTTATAGAGTGTTTTTATATCCCGGCACAATCCACTCTTCCAGATTTCCTATGGTGATCTTCTTCTAATCAGTCTTTGCTTTAAGAGTTCTTGAAGGCTAACCAGGTGTGGCACCCATAATCCCAACACTGGGGAGTCTGAGGCAGGAAGAGCTCCATGAGTTTGAAGCCAGCTTGGGCTGTATAAGTAGTGAGCCTACACTACAGAGTGAGATCCTGTCTTAAAAACAAAATGAAAAAAAAATCAAAACAAGTGCTTGAAGGTTGTAGCTACTGTGGTGGTTTAAACAAGAATGGCCCTCATAGGCTCATATATTTGAGTGTTTAGTCTCTAATTGGTGGAACTCTTTGGAATGAATTAGGATATATGGTCTTGTTGGAAAAGGTATGTCACTGGGGGTGGGCTTTGAGTTTTCAAAAGCCCATGATATTTTCAATTAAATCTTTGTCTCCTGTCTGTGGATCAGGATGTAAGCTCTCAGCTACTACTCCTGTGCCACGTTTGCCTGCCTGCCACCGTGATGGTCATGGACTAACCCTCTGTAAGTGAAACCCCAGTTAAATGCTTCCTTTATTAGTTGTCTTGGTCATGGTTCTTTGTCTCAGCAATAGAACAGAATGGAGACAGCCAGTAAATCCATTTGTCTGCATCTTAGCCAGTCTTTTAGAGTTTGTGAGTCTCAGGGACAAACTGGTGCAGCAATCATGAAAACATGTGCTCAGATGTTATGTGTATTTGGCGGACAGCCCCAGCTACTTGCTAGGATCCATAATCACATTTATGCCAAAGATACACAAAGGCTGCTCCTAACCAATAACTGAATGGACAATATGGACAATAAAACAAAATTAGTTTATTATCTAGGGAACCTTTCTGAATAGTGACTTAACCTCAGAGAATTCCCAGTGGCCTGTCTCTAGTCTTAGAGTTTTGCTGTAGGTTCAGTCTTTTCATATCCAGTCCTCCTTCTCTTTCTTCTTCAGGGAACTCAGCCTGGAATGGCATTCTCAAGGTTATTCTGCCTCCATTGGTACACTCTCTTTCTTCTTAACAGAATTCGCTGCCCGGTGTAGTTCTGATACGTCTGTCTTCATGTTGGTGTTTGTTTCTCAGAGAATCTAAAGTAACTCACATTGGTGCTAAATATCTGCTGTCTTCAGTTTCAAAGACTGAACAAATTTTAATTTGGGACATTAGAAAAACTTCACCTAGCATTCTGGTATATCTGCTGTAGGTTCACAGTTTGCAATATTTAATACAATATTAGATATTTAAGACCAAAACATCATAATCACCATCATCATTACCACCACCATCACCATCATCATCATCATCATCATCATCATCATCATCATCATCACCATTTGTGTGTTGTGTAGGCTTGAAGCAACAAAACATTTGAAAACAAATTATTTTAGTTTTGTTTCCTGGGGGAATTCCCCAGCTTCGAGGCTTACACTACTTGAATAAATAAAAACAGTGCAACACGGGAAAAGGATTTATTTGAGACTGTGAGGCCAGCTTTACAATTCATAGATTTATTTATTTTTCTTTACTAACAATGGTCTTGAAAGCATTCCTTCATCTCCCCACATGTAAAAAATACAAAACTATTTGATTAGACCAAGAGCAAAGCCCTGTCCTTTCAATTCTGCACCTGGTTATACCAAGGCTGAAAAAGACTATCTAGCCTAAGTTAACCCAGTGAGGGCAGAACAGAAGCAAAACTGGATAGAAATATTACTGACTGTGTAGTCTTTGTTCTTTTCTTCTATTTAGAACCATATCTGGTAATCTTTACAACATTTCCAATAATTAATTTTATGGATCTATACACTTGGAATTAAAAAATAACACTTTGCCTAAACCCATATTTTAACTGTGCCTAGATATTTTCTATTAGTGTTTGGAATCACCTTATTGGACAATCTTAGTTTATTTTTCATTGGCTGCTTTGCTGAGCCTCATCAAATGTATTTGCTTTGCAGAGCAACAGTGGATTAATCCTGAATAAGTAATTTGGAAATGTTTTTATTCATTTCTATGGAAACCATCTATTTGGATTTTCAAATATCAAGATCATGGAGATTTGTTGCAGTCCAATAGCAATCTTAGTTACAGCAGTGCCGGCTTACATATTAAGGGCACAGTTTTGCTTGGGTGACCCTTCAGAAATCCATAATTGGTGTGGAACACTGACACCCGGAGAATGAGCGAGGCTGCTGCAGAGGAAGAGTCTTGGTGAAGCGGGCCCCTTGGAGCTTATTAGCACCGTCTGCTTCCGCATTAACCTCTCATTGCCCACTTAAGCCCTTCCATCTGCCTCTGCTGGCACTGAAAGGGTCAACCTTGAATATGAAGGTCTAAGAGATAGCCCGACTGATCTGTTTCTTGACCTTTGCCCCTCAAACAACCCTCTTTCAATTTTTTTTTTAAATTTTAAAGAAACCACAGTTCCTTTTCTCCAGTCAAACCTTCGTCTGTTCATTCTTGGAGTGTGTGTTTGTGTCTCCAGCATCACTTCACTCTCACTCTGGCTGACTCTGGAGTTCTTTGGACTGTGGCCACTCTTCTCAAGGTGGATAAGAGAGCAGAATGTGTGTGGAGGGCGGACACTGCATGTTAGGCAGTACATATGTCCTGGGTACTTAAACCATGTTTTTAAAAAAAAAGCACTATGAAAATGGTTCTAAAAGCCTAAGAACACACACACACACACACACACACATTCTCTTTTTCTTCTATTTTGCTTTCTACTTGATAATTTATTTTTAAAATATTTATTTTATTTCCACCCTCTATATATGTGTATTTGAATATTAGCAGAGGTGCTCGTGGAGGTCAGGAGAAGGTGTTGGATTCTGTGCAGCTAGGATAACTGTTGGTGTACACCACATGACAGGGATTCTCTAATTCGAATGCAGGTCTTGTGCAAGAGCAGTATGTACTTTTAACCACTGAGCTATCTGACTAATCCCATAGTCAGCATAGTCAGATAATTTTTTTTATCCAAAATAGTTTCTTACAACATTGGTTAACTACAGTGATGTATAATATGTAAAACAGCATCTAATAATGCTGGCATATTAAATGCTATTACCCTATGAGGATCATAGTATATTTAAAACCTTAACCCCGAGACTACTGATGGGACAGAGTCACATTCTTTGTTAAGAACTCTTTATCCTGACTTCATGATATGGCTGATGGCATGACTACATCAGTTGTCTTTGACATCTCACTATCTGTCTCCTGTAATCATTAGATAAAAAGTTTTTACTCGGAAAGCCTAATCCATTTGTCTTTAATGAGGTTATGTGTATACCTCCATCTTGCCACTTCCTTCCTATTTAAGGAGTATCATGTTTTCTTTCTCCTTCTTTCTTTTTTCTTGAGTAAATGAGTAATTATATTTTTCATTTTCTTTATTAATTTTCCAAGTTATTACTCTATAAATAATTAACCTGGAAACTACAATGTATGTCTTTAACATTACAAATGATTACTTTAGCCTTTTTCTTGAAACTTCGCATATCATTAGTGTTATGTTATTAGTGTTTCTAGAAATTTATCCGCCACTAATTGCTCTTTCCGGCCTTTTGGATGACACATACATTTTAGTTATTGATGCATTTTAAGTGTCACAAAAACTCCAAATTATAGATACCATACAGGCAGTGTTTCCTCCTTTGTCCTTCATTCCCTGGGGTTCTGGTCCTTCTGCAATCATTTTGGTTTGCCTGAAAGTCTCTCATTGCTGTTTCTCCGAGTGTAGACCAGCTGCTAATGAAGCCTCTGAGGTTTTGTTTCTCTGCCATTTATTTGTTTTTAGTTAGAAGAATAGATTTTCGCCAGATACAGAATTCTGGGATGGCCTCTCTTTTCTTTCAGCGCTTTCATAATATTATCCTGCCATGTCTGGCTTCTATTATTTCCTCCAAGAACTAAGTTGAAAGCCACATTGTTTCTTTTTTGACAATACTGTGATTTTTTTTCTCGTTCTATTTTTAAGGCTAATCTCTTCTGTTTTGGGGAAATTAACTACTTTTAGCACATTGCCTCTCAGGGCAGTGGTGTTCAGCTTTGTCTTTATCCTGCTTTGAACCTCTTTAATCAGTCTTGATATGCTGTTAGCTTTGGCAAACTCTTGCCATTCTAAGAGTTCCTCTTTCCTTTTACTTCTTGTCCCTTTGGTTTGGGCCCAGAGTAGAATACAACTTTCCCATTATCTCTCTTCCCTTTCAAAATAAAATGGGGCATTTTGAGCAGATTTCGTAAGTCCCTTTCACGTTAATTCATTTACCTATTTGTTCTCCTCTCAGCATATCAATTTCCATCTTTTCTATCAGTCTCTCTTCCAGCTTGCCAGTTCTCCGCTGAATCTAATTTGTTGTCATCGTTGTTGATGAGCGTTAATCTTGGTTGTCAACTTGATGTAGATTCGCATAGCAGGCATACATCTGGACAAACCTGTGAGGCTGTTTCTGCGTTAGATTACCCTGAGTGGGGATGTTACCACAAAGGGCTGAGCTCCCAGGCTAAAGAGAAGGAGAAAGTAAGCCAAGCTCCAATATTGATTGTTCTCTGCTTCCTGACTGGATGCATCATGACCAGATGCCTCAAGCTCGCTCATGACTCCCCTACCTCAAGCTAGAAGCACAAACCAACCCGTCTTCCAAGGACTTGCTTTTGTCAGGTATTTCATAGCAGCAACAAAGAAAGCGACTAACTCGGGGTCTCACGCTAATGATTTAAGATGTTATAATTTTAGTTGTAGAATCCTAATTGTTAAAAAAAAGTAGGTTCTAAATGCCACAGCACAATTCTACATTCTTTTATCTTGCTCATTTCCCCTGTATTTTTCTAATGTGTTTATCATGCTTATCTACTTCTTGACTTCGAAGTCCACATCAGAATTTAATATTTTTCTATTCCCCGTTTTATTATGTTGGCTCTAAATCATGAAATTCATTATTCTAAACTTTAATACATTTGGCTGGATGCTATGCTTTGGAGTTTCATGATTTGACTTTCTATTACGTGGGTTGAGTGAGGAAGCAAGCATCTCATTTAATGTTCAGTCAAGGACTGAGGCTGGCAGGGCCACTCAGCCTGTGTTTGGATTGAACCTGTCCTGAGGGCAAGTCCTTAGGGTTTTGGCTGAATTTGATCCTCATCTCCTCAGCCCTCAAATTTACAAGCACTTCAGATTTTTTTTTTCTCTTTAGTAATGCTTAACTCAATCTTTTATCTCCCTAACTCATAGGGCTTTAAAATACACGTCTTTGTTTGTGTGGTTGGTTTGTGAGGTACTTGGGCCTGAATTCATAATGTCACACTCCTTAGGCAAGTGCTCAGCCACTGAATGCCAGATTTGCATGTCCTGGGGCAGTGAGCAGCTGTGTTCACACAAAATGTTTAACCACGGTGACACTGTAGTTTTCTATCCTCTGCTTCCTAGAAGTTGTTGGTGTAGGTCTCCATCATCTTACAGAACTTTGTACCCTTGAGGACTGGAGAGATGGCTCAGAGGTTAAGAGCACTGTCTCTTCTTTCAGAGGTCCTAAGTTCAATTTCCAGCAACCACATGGTGGCTCAAAACTTTGTATCCCCAAACTCCAGGTTTCTTTTGAGCAGATTGGTTATATCGTCAAAGGTCTCTAAGATTTTATTTTATCACTCTTTTTTTTTTTGTGACAGCTACTAGGTTTCTGCTTTGCCTTTTTCATATCATTAGTCTTTGTCCTGAAAATAAAGTTGATCAAGTTGAAAAGAGAACTGAGATCACAAGAACTCAGAGATTACAAGATTAGCTCACACTGGAATTTCTTAAGAAGAATTTTAATAAACCTAATTCTAATTTATTTTCATAACTCTCCAGTAAGGCCTTGTAGTATTGTTGGCCTGCTGTGGGCCATATGATTTCATAAATATACAGTTGCAACTCCTGGCCTTCATGCTTTCCTCATCAATTATACCTCCATTCAATACACCAATACTCCAGTTGATTGCAGTAATATATCTTTGACCTTGTGCTTTTGTATATGAAAATGCCTTGGTTGTTTTTATCTAATGCATTTTTCAAGGACTAGTGTACAAACATTAATAGAAAGAAAAAACTCAATGTTTTCCTACCTATTTTCTGATCTGGTGTTACATGGACCCCTTTCCTCTTTCTTCTAACCCCTTTCTGTCTGAAATACCCACAGTACCTTCTTGTATGTTTTCATGCATATGGACCATGTATGTGGCTATTTGTGCCTATTCATATTCTTCATAGTGTACATCAAAGAGATATATTCACAGTAGGCAGGAGGAATAAATAAAAGCCTGTCAGCCTATTCCTGGGATACCAAGAGCGGAAGCTCAGACTCATCCTCACTCTTTGCAAAGAGAATATCTCGAACAATATTTTCTGAAATGGGACCAGAACTACACTGGTGCTACACATTTGTGTACTGGAGAAAGATTTCATAGTAGGGTTAAAATTCTCACTATCAGCACAGTTAAATAGTAGTAAAAAAAAAAAAACATTAAATATGACAAAGACAATTAGGTTGCAGCTAGTTACATACTTTTGTACCAAAAACTATTATAGGAATTGTGGCAGTCACAACTGAGGAAATCCACATACAGCTTATGCTTTCAAAATGGAAGGTATAACATTTTTGAGTCAGAAATAATTTTACTATAATAAGGATTCTCACACCTCAGCTACTCCCCTGTATTTTGTGATACTGTGCACAAGACCCAGTGAGAAAACAAATATCAGGGATTGCCTGTTCTACTTCACAAAGCTTGATTGAAACAAGGGATGTAAGTATATATTAAATATATGTATATTTAATAAAACATATACAATATATATATTACCATCAACACAAGGAAGTACCTTCTAGAAGCTATGTAAATAGTACAGAGAGTAAATATTCTAATGTTTTGAGAAGATGACCATCCCAGGGGTGGTCTAGCCAGAGGTCTGGGTTCTATCTTGCTTTTGGACCTATGTAGCTCATTTATTCCCCCAGGGAATTTTGACTTCAATGTCTTTTCTTTCTTTCCTGTGTGTTAGATAATTATGGCCATTCATTCTGAAAGCGACATGGATTAATTCAATAAGGCGTCTCATTTCAGATGGCTTTAATAGTCTGAGTTTCTTTCATGGAAAGCTTGTAGGACAAGTAAAGAATTTTCTGTGATCTGTGTGACTACCATCTGGCTTCATGTGGGGTCTTGGTCTGGGTCCATTCACAAGGCGAGCACAGCTTACCAGAGCAGTTCTGGAAAGGCCCGGAATCAGGGAGAAGTTATAGCCTGTCTCACCAGAAATGTTAAATGAGGAAAAGAGCCAGAGATGAGTTGAATGAACCATGTCATTGTATGCTAGCCTACAAGGTGTGTTTGATGACTGCACTGAAGAGCTGGTGTGTGAATTTTACACGGTACTTAACATCTGTTTCTCATAACTGATTCCAGGATCGGATTATTATTTTTGTATGACTGAGACAAAGAAAACATAACCTTCCAAGGTCATGAAGCCCGCATTCTCTCTGCCCTGTTAACACTTCCCAGCTTTTCATTCGCACCACAGTAGCCCTTGCCACGAGGATAGTAACTTCCCACTTTATTCAACACACTATACTATTTATTGTGGGAGAAAAATAGTCCCCATTAAATTCTGTGATAATCAGGGGACTGTTAGTTAGATAATTACCTTAAGGTCTTGATATGGCTCTAAGCTCTGCTCTTTACCAGCTGTTTAACCTTATCAAGATGTGTGGGTGTAAGTGTCCTTACTTCCAACATATATAGGATGATAGAACAAGTAGGTTTTTTTTTGTGTGTGCCAGATGTCACCTCTTTGATGTTAGACTTCCTAACCTCTATATCTATGAGCCACTGAATTAATTGCTTGTCTCATTGCTGTGACAAAATCAACATAAGGAAAGAAGGGTTTATTTTGGGTCATGGTCTCATTGGGTACAGTCCATGAGGATGCTGTGCAATGCAATGCAATGCAATGCTGTGCTGTGCTATCTTGTGTTCATTGTCAGTAGGCAGAGGGACACCAATACTTCTGCTCAGTTGACTCCCTTCTTTTCTTTTTATTTTTATTCAGTCTTGGACCCAGTGAATGAGATGGTGCCACAGGCATGCCAGGTAGGTCTTCTTTGCTCAGATAAACCTCTCTGGAAACGCATTTACAGACATGCCTGTAAGTGTGTCTCCTAGGTGATTCTAAGTGTGTCCCCTAGGTGATTCCAAGTGATTCTAAGCATGTCTCCTAGGTAATTCTAAGTGTGTCTCCTAGGTGATTCTGAGTGTGTCTCCTAGGTGATTTTGAGTGTGTCTCCTAGGTAATTCTGAATGTCAGTTTGACAATAAACAGTCACAACCACTGATTCTGCTCACAATATATCAACACATCCTGTTATAGTGATGCCTAATGGACTAAATATCCATAAAGAGACCCCACCCAACAATTAGTGCCTCTCTGTTCTGCTGTTCAGATCTGCACTCTGTAGCTGTGGCTACACAAACCATGCTTTTGAGTTGAGTTCCTTCTCACACTCACTTTTACCCTTCTTTCATTTTGTTTTCTACCAAACTCTCAAGGTGTAATAGCTGGTGTTGTTATTACTGTGCTAGTCTTATTTGTGTGTGTGTGTGTGTGTGTGTGTGTGTGTGAGTGAGTGTGCGTGTGTGCATGTCTATGTGTATGTTTAGTTTTAAATACATATGTCCCTGGATTTTGATTTGAGATAGTGTAAAGGCAAAATGTATTCAGAAAAAAACCCTCTATACTTCAAATTTTGAATTTTGATTATTTTTTCAGGTTAGTGATACATCGTCTAATTTTTTTTTTAATGATGCCGGGCACTGGGAGTGAGCTATGGCCACCAGGCAGCCCAATGCCATTAGGGTGATTTTCTATAGTGAACTGTATTCTAGGATATTTCAGCCAGGTAGGTGAGACACTTTCAAGTTACAATATTCTCAACCTACAGTTCTCTGCCACGACGTAACCATGCCATCAGCTGAGAAGCACCCTACATTTTGATGCAAAGAATCTGATTGAATTGAAAGCACGACATTATTAACAATGCCCTCCTGGATGACGACAGTGAATACTCAATACCATGTTGACACGGGTCAAACAGCTGGGAAAAGATCAGCTTGGGGAGAACAAATACAGACTTGAAGGTGGCGGATAGCTCACTTAGTGGGAAGCATGCTTCCCAAGCCCATTCCTAACTCTTACCACTTACGAGACATATTCTTGAAAAGGATGTATTTTTTTTTTCTTCAGAATATTTCCTCAGATTTGACCAGGTGTTAGATAACCATATGTCAGAGCTACCTATGAAGCCTACATGTAGACTCAAACTCAGTGGTTCTTTGAGATTAGGAAAAAGACAAGCCTTTCCTCGCCTGCCCATGAAAGTTGATTTGGGGTATTTGGAGAAGCCCTGCTCTCCTGCCTGGCTTACGAGGTACAGCTGGAGACTGCATTCCAGAGGGACTTTTTCCTTTAGAAAAATGAAAAGCACGTTATACGGGAGAGGAAGGAAAGAGAAATCCATTGCTCTTGCTTCAGAAAGCAGTAAGGAAGGTCATCACTCCTTTGTGAATTTCATCATTTGAACAATGTTCTGGGAAGTGTCAGTTCTTCCTAGCTTGCAGACTTCAGATACAAGGTCCTTCTTTGCCTAGTTCTTTGCCACGAGGGTGGCTGTATTGGTTGGGCTTTGTCAACTTGACACAAATCTAGACATTTCTGGGAAGAAATTATCTTAACTGAGAAAACGCCTCCGTAACAGTGGCCCACAGGCAAGTCTGGAGGGCATTGCATTTCTTTTATTAATGATTGATATGGAAGGGACAGGAAAGCTACGGGGAGGAGGGTGTACCTGCTGGGGGTTACCCGTCCCCTGGTCAGGTGGTTCTGGGATGTTTAAGAAAGCAAACTGAACACGCTGTGAGGAGCAAGCCAGTAAATAGCACGTCTCCAAGGGCTTGGCCTTAGTTCCTGCCTACAGGTTCCTTGGTTTCCTGCCCCGACTTCTCTGAGCGACAGACTGTGATGTGGAACGGCCAAATAAACCCTTTTCTCCCCGGTTTGGTTTTGGTCAGTGTTTTACCATAGCAACAGGAAGCAAACTACGAAAGTGACCGAGCTACCTTTCAGCTGTAGGTCTGATTTCCCTCTGTCCCACCCACACACCCTCCACTTACATGCTCAAGTTCTTTGTCAGACCTGCTTGATGAAGTTCAGCTTAACTAATTTGCATTCATATGATTGATTTAATCAAATATGGGCTCCCATTATCCTTTAGGAAGCATGCAGTTGTTTTTAACACACGGCTACATGCACTGTTGGTCATTAAGGTGTCTGTTAGCATGCCCATAAACATCTAATTATTCAATATTGGACATATTGGACAAATTTTGCCTTATTGTAATGTACTTGTGATAGAAAACTTAGATTCAGTCACACAATGTTCAGCTCATAACAGTTTTCTTAGGAGAATTTCATAATTTTTTTTACGTTGTCTATATTGTATGTTTTTACATACCATGAAGAAGTGAAATAGGCCTCTAAGGCATATCTGTAGAATAAAAAAATTTAGGCACTTACGTATTATAAACCTTGAAACAATCCAATCTGTACATATGTTTTATAAGGAGGTATGTGGGAGACAGATGCATTAGTACATAAAGTTTTTATTTAAACTTTTTCCCTTCCAAGCAAGCTTCATTTACATTCTAGTATTGTACAAAATTTACATTCTCTGTGACTTTTTATTCACTTTTCACTTTCTAGAAGTTTGTATCTCTCTGAAATACAGAAAACTTTACTTAGAGTTCTCATAAATGCTTTTATTTAATTTGGCTAGTGATAAAAAATAAAGTGAAAAAAACAATCTAAAGAAAGCTGATACCCTTGTATAAACAGCGACTCTTGGAAGAAACAGTGGCAGCTGAGAATATGGTTTCTGAAACAGCATGTGCTCTCTAGGAAAGCCAGTGGGTGTTTTCCATATTCTTATTGTCTTTCTTTCTATGTATTTGTATGTTTTCAAGGAAAAAGAAATGAAAGCTGATTGCACTGGTTATGTATATATATTCACATATATATTTTTACAACGGATCCTTTGGATCTGAACATACAAATAAATACAAAAACAACAAAGATTGCACTTTTCTGTAGAAACGTTGGATTTTGGTACGCCCAGCCATCTTGAGGTGCTCATGAAAGTTTCCCAGGAAGGCATTTGTTCTCATCTGTGGATTCACCTACTTGGAATTTTGAACATCACATTTATTGAAGGGTTCAACACTTCTTTGTGATAAAAAAAATATTTAGGCATTTGTAATTGCCCATGAGCTGTTAGTCAAACAACTTAGACGAGTTTGAAGTCAGGTTTGTGTTCCTGATAGCTTTGCATTTCTGTTTGGCCACAAAAAGACCATGTCATGCTCTCCTGATCTCTTCTGAGTTCCTAAAAACAAGCATCAGTTGCTCACTCAACCCAGTCCAGGCATCTCAGGTGATAACAAACAATGGGGTGAGTGGAGGAGTAACGAGAACTGAGATCACACAGCCAGCTGAAGATGAGGAAGCGTGCTGTCAGGTACTATGAGTATGTAAGTCCTTTTTAAAAAAATAATTATTTTAAAGATGTATTTATTATTATTTTATGTGTACAAGTGTTTTGTTTACATGTATGTATGTGCACTGCATGCATGCCCGGTACAATGGATGCTCTGGAACTGGAGTTACGGGTGATTGTAAGCCACCATGTTGGTGCTGAGAACCAAACCTGGGTTTTCTGCCTGAGAAGCAAGTGCTTTTATTCACGAAGTCACCTCATGTGTTTTAAGAGTTAGAAAGATAATTGGGTTGTACTTGAGAGAAAGTTTTTCTTGTGTAGCTGAATTTTTGAAAGTAATTTCTAGGTTTTTTTTTTATTATGGATTAAACTTGGAACAAATTGTTATCCAACAGAATTTCTGAGTTATTCTACGATGGGTTGTTGGTCTTATCCTTTGAGGCAAATTGTCCTTATGTTCACTACTTAAAATACTATAAGAAATGAGAAAGCTTAAGCCTCTGGGAACTGAAGAGCGACAGGGTGCACTTTGTTTTAATTTTCAAGGAGAATCAAAAACACAGTTAAGACTCTGGCAGAGAACAATTGCCAAAGAGACTAACAGCATACTTTCCCCCGAATCTTGTGGGAAGCCATAAGGAATACAAAATACGATTGTGTACAAAGACGCCTGTCTTCCATCTTCTGTGGTTTTCTGTCGCCGTGTTACCTATGGAATTGGTGGAGAAGCCAAGCATATTTACCAACACAGAATCAAGTGGCAATTTCTGGAATGCAGGGTAAGCGTTTTGGTAGGTCGGATTTTGAATCATTCATGTACAAAATATCCTCCAAATGTCCACGTCTATTACATGCAGTTAGGAAACGATGCACAATACGGATCTTAGGTCTCTGGGGCCAGGTTTCTGTGGTTTATCTTTCCCTCTCTGAAAGTTCAGCTCTGTGTGAGTTTGTGTAAAGGCGGAACAAGTTAAAACCAGCCTGATACGGAAGAATCTGTCACCACAGCAAGTCGAGCGTGGCCTGAGTTGCAGACAACAGTCTCTGCTCAAGGCCAGGCCTCTTCCTTCTGTAGTTGCTTGTAAGTCATCAGGAACCAAAGGTGGACTTGGGCAGTTGTAGCATTGGAATGCACAGTCCATGCAGGACAGCACATCCTCTGTTGCTCCATCCTAGAGGTGGCACTCTGCCGGGGGTTCCTGCTGTCATTTGTTGTAGGGTACACAAGCTGGTAGAATGACCGTCGCACAGGCTGGGCCTGCCAGGGGTTCGGCCACATCGCCTTCGAGTTCTGTCCAGGTTCCTTTTTCTGGACAATAACAGATTGTGGATGACTTGTAGGCACCCTGGAATGGCAGAACAGTGTTTAGGGAAGGGTACTCAGAGCCGCCACGCCAAAGCCGGTCTCCGTGGCTACGCTGGGGAGACCTCTGCTCAGCCTGAAAGACTTCAGACGAACTCATTGGGCTTTCAGCTGGTATATTCTACAGAAATACTCAGAACTGACATTTCAGAATCTTGTAGGTGTGGATGCGTGTGTGTGTGTGAGAGAGAACATGCTTGCATGGACTTATTTGTGGAGGACAGAAGACACCCTTTATTGTTACTACTCACAAGCGTCCACATCTTCTTTAAGGCAGGATCTCTCCTGGGCTTGGAGCTTCTCAAGGAGGGTAGTGTCTGCCTCATCTACTTCCCCAATACAAGCCATCGAATCTAGGTTTTTTTGTTTGTTTGTTTGTTTGCTTTTGCAAGTGTTTCAAAGATTAAACTGAGGTCCTTGTGCAGGCAAAACAGGACTTTACTGACAAAACTACCTTCCTGGCCCTTGTGGTATATTTTTGATGGCTAGTGATCAAACTCAAATAAATACCTAGGACATCCTTAATGCTCAGCAATCACTTTTAAATAATTGGCCCCAAATGGGAATTTTTCAGTAGGTTTAAATTAAGGGGCAGAAAAGAGACAACTTCACATTTCTCTTTAAATAGTTGAATAAATTTAAATAGAAGTTTAAATAGTAGATGCTAGATTGTTGTCTCATTTCTTTGCTTTTATTTATCTATTTTACTGCAGAGAAAGGAGTCAAGATAGCAAGGCATTTTCAGATAGACTAAAAACATCTCCACATATTGATTTATTCATCTTCAAGAGGTCCCACAGCAAATGAACAAAGGCTCTGGGCTTTATTCATTTTAAGGCTAATGCTTTCGTAAAATGTTCCTTCCCAAATAAAACATAGGTAACAAAGCCCCCAAAACTCATGGTATTTTCTGATTGTACATTCTTGATGTCTGTTGGATGCAACTCTACTTCTGTAGTAAACAATTTTCTCCAAACAGCAGGCACATGTGTGAAAATATACATTTATGTGTCAACTTATGTTTGCCTTTATAAAACTAACATTTTTTTTTCAATGCCGTTTATTCAGAAACCTTGAACAATCCTCGGACCCTGGGGAAAGCCAGCCCACAGCTTAAATAGCCTCTGGGTAGCCAACCCAGGCATGCCATGTGGGCAATGCAGATAGGTCCACATACATGGAAGCAAGCCAGATCCTCAGCCTTAGCCAAATGTGGAATTGTTCGTGACAGAGAGCACTCACCATCGGGAAGGTGGAAGGCGGAAACCAGCTCCCATAAAAAGCTAAAATGTTACGCTCAGGATGTGAGGCTAAGCACTGCACTCAGGGTCAGCCGCTTTGGACCCAGAGAAGAGCATGTCTGGTTGCATGCGGGTTGATGCCCCAGGTCCCACCTCTGAGAAAAAGGTATCGGACGGGTCTGATGCTCTTTGGGTGGATGACACCCAAACGAACATCGGTACAAAGTCCCAATTTATTTCTAATATCAGAGATCAGACCTCTACTCTTGCCTGATGCATCTAAAACAAAAAATAAAATTAACTTTTCCTCAAAAATTTATCACATACTCTTGCTTGATGAAGAAGAAATGAAACTAATGTTATTAGAACTCCAAATTGATGTAGTGAAACTAACAGAGATAAATAAGGCAAGATAAAAATAGTTATCACTGGGAGACTAGTGAAATTGACCCCCAGGCTGAGGTCTCTGATGCACTCTAAACATGTTGCCTCTTTTTTCAGATATTGAATTTTACTTTTTCTCTATCTTTTTTTTTTAAACACAGCATGTGCATAAATACAAAATTAAGAATATAAATAAATAATGAATAGCTTAAACCTAATCAATTCCTGCCTAGCTTCTAGTCTGAAGAACGATTTTGAAGGACAGCACAAGCTGGTTATCGGCCATCCCCACAGTGTGGGGTTATTTCCAGGTCACAAATGAGATCATTTTGCCAACAAGTCAGTGAACAAAAAGTGGGGCAGAGGTAATGTTCTAGATTGTTGTGACCTATGGGACATGACAATCAAATGTGTGTGAGGCTTACTGGATTTTGATTCGAATGCAACATTATTTGTGTGGGCGTGAGGGGGAGGAGCCAATAGGAAAAGTTTGAGTTTGGATGGATCATAAAGCAACTACTGTAACTTTCTGGGTGTGATAAATTGTAGTGTGTTTATAGACGTGAATAACTTTAAAAAAGATAAATACTGAAATCCATAAGGTGAAGTAGGAGATCAGGAATTTGCTTCACATCTCTCGGTCAAACTTGAAAGAGTCTATTGATGACGGTGTCACTAGATGATTGGAAAAGGAAACTCACTGCCACTTCCGTTTTTGTTTATGTTTGGAATTTTTCAGGATGAGAGGCAGGATGAAAAAAGCAAATGTCATGCCCTAAGTAGAATTCCCTTTTGGTCAGAAACCTTTCAGACTTTCTTATCCAATTTCTACAGAATGCTCGGAAAATCATTTCATTTTGGCTTTGAGCTGGAAAGCAGCTTCACGAACACGCGGATGTAGCAGCAAGCTGGAGCTGTAACCCCTGCTGTAAGATAGGTGACTGGGAAGCAGGCCATGTCTACTGCACCTATAACAGCTCTGCCCTCCTGCTCCCTGTGCCATACCACTGCATGCAAACCCCAGGTTCTTAAGGGAACACACCCCTGGGAAACAAATCAGCACACGCGGAAGGAGGATGTGAGAAACAGGAGCACTTACCATACTCCAGCTGTAGCCCCCCACAAGATAAATGCTGTCGTCAAGCACTGCACAGCCGGGGCCGCTTCGACCTTCCAGGATGGGAGTTTGGAGAATATTCCACTGGTCACCTTTTGGGTCATAGCACTCCACAAGCATGACGTCAAGGTGGGAGAAACCTAAGTGGAAGGAGGAGGCAAGATGGAGAAAAGAGTGACTTTCATCATCCGCTTACGGCGACTTGTTTTTAGAAGCAGTGCTGGTGTTAAGAGCTAACTTTGAAGACAATGCAACTGTGCTTTTGAAGACACAGATGCATGATTTCACTAATAGAAATGGGAGACGTCAAAAAACATCTAACAACAAATAAATGAACGAACGAGAAAAAAATTTCAAAAGACTTTGGATGCTTTGGATGAACACAAATCAAGAATGCCTAAGCACGTCTCATAAGGCTGATTACACAGAGGTAGACCTTATTAAAAAGATTTATTATAACATTATTTTAAAAGATTTAAGATGACAATGGTCAACACATCTAGATTAATGGGGATTCATGCTTGTGTTTTTATAAAGGCAACATTGGCGACAATATGAATGAGCGACAGAGCTCAGACTTCCACAGACCAAACTATATTGCTTTTCTTGAATATTTAACTCTCTCAGAATAGTTTAATCAATTAAAGTTCATTTTTCAGGGCCATAAGCCTTTCCTATAATCTGACTACGTATATAAACAGCTTCAATGATGAGTGGAGAAGTTTTCAAGCATCAAGGTTTGGAATTGGGTCTGTAAACTCTGAGGATCTTTCTCCCTTCCACTGCTCTTGAATGTGTGTGTGTCTGTGTAAGCGTGTCTGTGTGATTGTGTGTATGTGAGTGTGTATGCGTGTATGTGTAACTGTGTAAAGTGCCTTGTGTGAGAATATGTGTGTGTGTGTGAATGTGTGTCTGTGTATGTGTGTCTGTGTGTGTATTTAAGTATATGTGAGTGTGTCTGTGTGAGTTTGTGTAAATAAATGTGTGTGTAAGGTGTGTGTGTGAGTATATGTGAGTGTCTGTGTCTCTGTGTGAGTATATGTGAGTGTGTTTATGTATAAGCTAGAGTGAAACCTCAGATGTCATTCTTCAGGTGCTACCCACTTTGTTTTTGGAGAAAGGCTCTGCCATGTGACCATGAGGATTCCACTAGGGCCCAGAACCTACATTTTTCTTGGTGACCTTGTCACTACCCCAGCTATGGAAAAATCTAAGAAGTAGAATGAGAAGCACAGGGCTGTAATCGTATCACTCAGGAAACAGAGGCAGGGGAATCATAGTTTCAAGGCCAACCTTGGCTACATAGTAGGAAAGAGGGGGCAGTAAAAATGATATTTTGTTTACTTAAATGCATGTTATGAATTTCTAGCTGACAATCTGTATGCATACATTAACTAATCTCTTGATTCTTCAATCATGGCTGAAAAGACAAATTCAAAGAATTAATTTTCATTGCTGAGAAAGCAGACAGGTTATTTCAGGATACTAATTTCTTACACAGAATAAACCACACAGGTGGTATTCCAATAGAACAATATTTCCACTACAAATTTTATATGTACTTAAAATGAGCAGATGGCGATAATTCTAGTTCTTGAGGGTTTTAGGGCATTGCTTAGGGGCATGTACACCTTCTCCATGCCTCGTTCCATACACACTATGGATGCTGAGTACAAGCCTCACAGAAGGATACCATCATTATCCCTCTTTTTTTTCATTATCCCTCTTTTATAGATATGCTGCAGTATATGTCTTGAGTGGGATGACACACCATTTATTTCAAACTAGTATTCAAGCAATAACTTTTCTTTGTCATTATTCCATATCTATCTATCTATCTATCTATCTATCTATCTATCATCTATCTATCCATCCATTCATCTATCATATATACATATACATACACATGCACACATACATACACACATATATGCGAGGGGGAGGGTCTCATGTAGCCCAGGGTGGCCACAAACTTGGTGTGGAGCCAAGGATGATCCGAAATTTTTGATTCTTTTGCCTCCACCTTCTCAGGTGTGCATCAACATGTCCATTTTCTATGGCCTTTAGCCCAGGACAGTGCACATGATAGCTAGGCGAACACCACCAACTGAGCTATATCTTCAGCCTTCTACTTGCGATGCATGTCCGTGGTCATGTGTATGCAGTAGCAGTTTTTCTTACTCTGTTACTATGCAATCTTTCTGTCCAGTCAGAATCCTGAACACGGAAGTCACTAAGACATACAGATAATGTCTTATAAAAGTGAAAGGAGAAGAAATCACACTTTATTTCAAAAGCCGCAAAATTAATATAAGACATTGATGTGAGGGAATGGAGTATGCATTAAATTGGAAGGAACAAAAAAAGAAAGGAGCTGTGGCAGTTGGCGAGAGAATCCTCTGCCATTGTGGAGAAGGGGAGTGGGGGAGGGCATGGGATGAGCAGCAGGCACTCAGCAGGACATCAGCTTTTCTGGATGAACACAAATTCTAAACAGGGACAGAAAAGTTAGCCTGTGCAATTTTTATTAAATTTTGGGGTGAAAATGTGTCAGAAAAGCTTTCCATGTCTAACCTTCCTTTAGAGTCGTATGTCGTAGTAAGATAAGTGAACGCGTTGGCTTTCACGTTAACAACACGCGCGTGCCCATTTATGCTGTTCTCGAGAGCTGGCAGAGACCTCAGAGTTCAAGTTAGACCACTTTCCTAATTTGTGAGATGGGGAAACTGAGGCTCAAAGTAGATCAGGTAAATTTCAGCACCATGGATCTGTTCCTTACCAAATGTTGGGTTACACACACACCCACAATTTCATAAAGGAACAGAAAAGGTAAAAGGTTGCAGTTACAGAGGTGTCTGGGGAAGGGAAGCAGCCAAGTGACGGCTTTACAAATAGTGTGCTTTTGTTTTAAATCCAAAACAGCAATTCAATTTGAGAATCGTAAGGTCATTTGATATTCACTACTTAAAAGAAAGAATTCTAAATTTAGACACCAAGGTTTTACTTTAAGAAAAATCCAAACATTAGCTCTGCAGACCTGTGAGTACGGTTGCTCTTTATGATTGCAGCAGAAAACAATTTTCTGGGGGACAATTCATTACTACAACTTTGGAGATAAGGAATAATTTATTTCACTGGCTTCACTGTTACGACAAATTGTGCTTTTCAGTTATTAATGCTTCCGTTTTTCCCCTTAGACATCATTACTCATTTCTTTAATGTGTATGGTAACTTAAACATAATCCTATCTGCAGAATTAAAACACAATTAACGCTCGCTCCAGGGAACTGTTAATTCACACACAGTAGATTGTGTTTGGTCAACATGTTTTTTACATAGTTAACTATGATTATCTAACAAGAAATCTATTAGCAAGGAGCATGCAACACAAATGTTACTAGGAAAGGGAAAAACAAAATGATACCAAACAGGCAAACAAGTAAACAAACAAACAAACAAACAAACAAAGAAAACACCTTTCAGATGATTCCCTCCAATTGCATACAAGCGATCGGTCATCACAGCCAAAGTGTGGATGGCGCGTTTTGTGTTCATGTCTTGTTTGCGGGCCCAGACATCCATGACCGGGTCATAGCAATACAACCATGGGACATACTCTCCATTGTGCACACCCCCTGTGAAGGACAGACACGTTTGGGTCATGCTAGTGCCTTGGATGGTGAACTTTGCAAAGAAAAATGGAGGACTTGCTTGCCTGAAGTGTATATCTTTCCAATGTGCACTGCTCCCGCGTGGGCCGCCAGAGGCTGAGGCAAAGAGGACACGTAGCGCCACTCGTTTGTGTCCAGGTTGTAGCACTCCACGCTGGAGAGGTAGCCGGTCTCATTCCTCCCGCCAATCACATACAGGTGCTTGTCCAAGCGGCACGCGTAGAAACTGGCTCTTCTGCAAGGACACCAACAGCTCTCAGTAAATCTGTGGAATCTCACAGTGGAAACAGGCCGAGGGGCACTCGATCGGCCCGTGAAAGCAGGGCATGTATGTGTGTCTTCAGAGAGAGCTGTGAATCTTTGGCCGTTACTCATCTGACTTCTATATCCAAGACCATATACAGCAATCCTATGCATAACTCACCCCAGTTAACACTTTCGATGTTGAAATGCTGCAAGAGGAGAACGCCACCGAAGCTTGGTGTCTGCTTTTTTCTTCTTGCTTTCTCTACACTGCTAAAATGTTCATTAATGTTAGGGGTGTTTGGTACTCTCTAAGGATATCATAGTTCAGTAAGACAAAGTGAAAAATGAGGTAGATAATGTAACAATAATAAATTATCTTGACATTCACTTTCTTTATGGTCCTTCAAGGGTCATTGTTCCCAATTTGTTAGAAAACTGCATCATCAAAATTTCTCTTCAATTATCATTTTCCCCTCTTAGTATGACTGCAAATAGAATAACTTTGTGAACTTTGTATAGCGTTTCTATTTATTTGGCTCGTCCAAGATACTTGGCTTCTAACATAAATATTTGGCTCTTCTAACACCAGTTACAGGGGTTTTGTCTAGGGAGTTTTTGGTATTGATTGTAATAAGTCTCTAGAATGATTTTAGTTCTCTGTTCAAGAGAGGCTACTGACGGTATTTGCCTGCTACACTTTCAAAGGCAAAATGTATGAAATTCATTGAAAGGATAGGTGACCAATTGTCCAATTGTGAAGTAAACTATGTATGATTTAGGAAGGAGAGCTTGAGAAGCAGAATTTAGACTTTCAGTAGAAGAAATGGAAAGAAGTAATATGGAAACTCTGCTGATGGATGAAGATGGAAGACACAACTAGTATGACATGAGAAGCAAGAAAGATGAGAGGTTCAGAGGTCTAAGACATTGAGAGTTATGATGGCCAGACCTATGATGACAAGGATGGCATACATGTGGTCCAGTACTGAATAAACATTATTGGTAAGTGCCAAGGCCCAGAAGGACATGATTTACCATGGATTGATTAATAGACTCTAAAAATTGATGATAAGGTTCTTGTGCAGCATCAATTGCAATATAGAGAGCAGTAAATATTTTTTTATGAGGTCACCTATTTTATTTGGAGAATTTCCAAACTGCAAGTACATGGCACCGTTATGAACAATGCGACTTACAAAGTCAGATGGTCTGGCGTGTTTTACTAGGCGTGTGACCTTTGGCATGGTGCATGACCTTTCTCATCCTTATGCTCTCCCATAACATGAGGATAGTAAGAGAACCTTCTCACGGGGTACATGCAGATGTATCCATGTGCTTGTACCAGTGTCCACCATTTGTTTATTTTCAGAATCTGTAAGGTCATCTTTACATGGATAAAAATTCTTTAAAAGTTGGTGCTCATCATCAAGGCTCTTCTATTAGTGCTCAGGGCCAGAAATGTTTTAGATTTCAGGAATCGTTGTATTTGGAAATATTTATATAGAGAAAGTGGGGAAGGGACCCAATTTTAAACATAAAATACATTTCAGTTTTATTTGGACTTTAGACACTGACTCTTCGTTCAACCTTTAAACAAGTAGTTACACGCGGAAAATATTCTTTTTTATAGTGTCCACTGAATCAGTTAGTGCTGCCTTGTCCCCTGTCCCTATGCACATGAGTATGAAGCTATCCACTGGACTATGGGTCACATGCCTAAAAATGTGACAGCTGCCAATAGCTCATTAGCTAGGCTTGGGGCTTTGAGCAACCCCCCTCCCCCATGCTAGAATTCTAACAGGCTTTATCTTGTTCAGTTCTTGAGCAGATAACTACAGCTATTGCGATCATGTTCAGATGACAGCATTTCACAATATTCTCTCCCAGCCTCCAGTTCTTACACTCTCCTGCTCTCCCACCGACACCTTCAGCAACATTTGCTGAGCTTTCCCTGGAGGGAGGTGCATGTAGATGTCATCGATGTGGCTGGGTACTCACAGTTATTTATTCTCAGCACTTTTACCAGTTATGAGTATTCACATAGGTGATTTTACACAGTATTTTCAGTGTGCTTCTGGGCACACAGTGAGCATGTCACCTGAAGTCACATGGAAATCACATTGGCTGAATTTCAGATTACAGATGCTCAGTTTGTGATGCTGAAGTGATGGCTAAAGTGTCATGTTTTCTCGGGTGATTTATCACCATTCAAGTGTAATAATACTGTTTGGAGATGACATTGTGTTCATGTTTTGTGATAGCTTTACATTGTCCTGGTAGCCATTGTTGATCATTTTAGGCTGATATTTTGACTGTGTTCTCTTTTCTATATCTCATTCATGTTTTGAAGGCAGTGCATGCTGTGGAGGATTTGGAAGGTGATAAAGAACGATAACACTGAAATAAATTAGAAGGAGAAAATTGGGACAAAAAAAAGAAAAGGTGAGTCAGATTTCATAAAGTGAAGGCTACCTTTTGGCTTCTGAAACGTCAATACTTGTGTGTGTAAGAGAAAGAATCTCATCTAAGTATAAAATTGGGGTTTTAAAAGTTCAAAAACAAGGTTCAAAGACTTGGTCCATTGAATCCTTCCACTTGAATAGACAAATTCCAATTGCTTTCTAATGAATATGATCTGTCAAAATTATTTAATGCTCTTTTCTTTTCCAGTAAAAATGTTTCATTGAAAATAATGACATGGGTTTTCAAAAGACACACATCTCTTTACATCATGGACACAAGACAGGTCGGTGTACTTTTTCCAGGTAATTCTGTGATGGTCTCGAAGGTCTCTGAAATGATACATTTACTGATTGCACTAAACAGTCATCAGTGTATAATTGGGAATGGTGAGTTCTTCTCAGGACTGATCCAGAAGATGACAGTCGTGGTGGGTGTTGAGATTGTGAAGGACAGGGGATTACTCCCTTTGGCAGTCTGAACTCCCTTTTTCTATTTTCCATTTCAGTTTTTTCATCTGGTTCTGAACTGGTTTCTTGCTCTCTGTTACCAAGTCAGCCTGTCAGAACTGGTTTGATAACCCTGTACCCCCGGCCCTATACACATACTGGATTTAGGATCTAAATTGGAAAGAATCAGTAGGTTTCGCTTCCTGACTCAAACTGCAACTTTTGTGTAGAAATTCCTACCGTGATAGTGGTGAGTTTCCCCCAGATTCCCTCTCATGGCCAACCTGTGCGTTCCCATACTGGATTACGGAAACAAGGGCTCCGTGGTCTGTCAGCACTGAGTCCCCGCTCCGGGCTCAGTTACCACATAAGGTGTTCCTCCTCTCCGTAGAAAGAACACACTTGGCTTGTGCTATTTTTTTCTTTGAAAAGTAAGTTCAAGACTACTAAATATTCTTTAATGGAGTCACACTATTGTAAGTTCACGTCGTTTCCTCCTCCTCTCACTTCTCCTTCCTCTCACTGCCAGAAACAATATTTAGCAACATTAATATGGTTAACAAATAATTTTTACAAGTATACTTTAAATTCTGCTCATTTTAAGGTCTTATTTTAAGATCTTTGCTAATCCTCAGGGTGATCTATCAATATCTATCTATTTATCATCTATCATTTATCTGTTTATCTATCTAACATTATCACCTGTCTACAGTATCTGTCTGTCATAATCATCTGTATCCATCTATTATCTGTTTATCATTTACATGACTATCATTTATCATATCTACATATCATCTACCTATCATCTGCCTATCTGCTATCTGTACCTATTCATCCACCATCTACCTATCTATCTACCTATAATATCTACCATCTATTATTTATATATTCATCATCATCTATTCATCTGTCATCTGTCATTTACCTGTCCATTTATAATTTATATATTTATATATCTATATATTAATCACACAGCTTATTAAATTATATTTATCCTAAAGTATAGACTGAATTGCTGCAATCTTAACTTAGTTTGAATTGTTGACTTACATCATCAAGTTAAAAACAATAGATTTTTCAAGGTGAATATTGTCTCCCACAGTTTCTCTAATAATGTTTGAGGCAGAATTGGTTCCTAAATATAAGATCCAAATAGCTTGTTTTTGTTATTATGATTTTAATTAAATGAAATCATTGACAATTTTATGCATGTATATGATGCATTCCTCATATCTCCACACAGCCCTCTCCTCCTTATAAACCCCTTTCCTAAGATCATGTCCTTTTGTTGTGTCTTGTGACCCGCTGAGTTTACCAGTGCCCTCTGCATGAGGACAAGTTTGGAACTGTCCGCTGGAGCCTAGTGGGCTCACACGTGGGTACATCATTGGACCTGTCATCATCCAAACACAATTGGGGTTCATGGATCTTTATCCTTCCTTGCTGAACTATTGGCTATTGGAGGATTCTGGGAGAAAATAGTCACTGGCTTCCATTATGTACATTTAAAATTGCATTTCCGGTTAATCTTTGGCTCATAAATTCATTGCCAGAAAACATGGTGTTTGTGAGCTCACCCACGGTTGAGTAAGCCTAGAGGCCATATGTCTAATTGCCTGCTGAACAGGGAGGCTACTCAGCAGTTCTATTACACCTCATTGGAAGATCCCACTGGCTGAAATAGCCTAGGAATCTGTTCCCAGCTCTGTAAGGGTGATTTACCCCTGAGATGACTTCCCAGACGTTTTCTCCTACTCTGAATCAATCTGGTAACTTGTCAGCACAAGATGACTTAGCACTGGGGAAGGAGAATAATAGAAACAGGTAGATGAGGAATTTCTGGTTTGATTCATGATTTATGTCCTGTAAAATTAACTTAAATGTTTCAGTAAGTATCTCTGATCTGGAGTTTCTCATCTATCTTGGCTTTCTTCCTCCTATGTGGTTGTTGCTGCTTTGGATGGAAACCTGGCAATGGCAGAAGACACGTTTGATTTGAAGTAATGGAATGCTGCCTGGGGCAACCAGCCTCCAGGAGAGATGGTGCTGGAAGGCCCTTGGATATTTGTGAGCTCTGTGTTTTTCTGCTCAGCTCTGGAAGGAGCTGTTTGCCCTATCAGCTTGATTGTTCTAAATCTTGAAACAAAAGAAAGAAAAAAAAAAGAAAAAAGAAAGAAAGAAAGAAAGCTTCTTTTACTGAGGACCTGACATGAAATACCATAATGACTTCGAGAGAAACGCTAAACAGTCCATTCTGTCAACGGTGGCTGCCGGGCGCCGACAGACCATGGCAGGTCTTTTTGTCAGGTCAATGAGCTGCTAAAAATTGTCTAAGTAGGACCTTGCCATGATAGGCCACCCTGCCTCAGAGGAAGTCATTATAGACTATCAAGTAAACAATACACATTCCAAAAAAATTACTAATTAGGTTTTGTAGCAATACTTTCCATCCTTAGGGGCTCTAGAGTGAGATAATTGACCGCGACGTGAGTTATGCCTCCCAAGCTGAAGGCATGAAGGTTAATTATCATGGTGTACAGCCCCCAGCAAAGGGGATGGTGGTGATGAGAGAATGACATTTCAAACATGTGTTGATGATTCTTTCGAAAATAGAACTTTCTAGAATGGTCTTGATTAAAGGGCAAAGTGAGACAGTTACTATAACCGTCACCAGGAACTCACCCCACCTTCCCCCCAAAACGTGATGGGGTGTGCTGGAGAAAGACAGTGGGAAACTCCTGGCTTGTGAAGTCTGTCAGATATCAATCTACTTGGTTGGTACCTCTCTTGAGGTACAGTGGAGAGAGGGAGAGAGGTTTTCCTAAGTGAGCTCATGGTGCTAAGCACACTGTCAGGATGCTTCTAGCTTATAATATGCATTCTCCTCAAAGAGTCTCATCTTTTATCTTATTATTTTGGAGGATTGTTTATATATTTGGGACAGGGGTCTTACAGTACAGCCCAGGCTGGCCTCCAAGTCATAAGCCCTCTGCATCAGGCTTCTGAGTGCTGGATTTGTAGTCATGTGCTACTGTGCTCATTTGAGAGAGTTTTAATTCATTTATATGGGGTGGGAAGATATTGAGCCTCTTAATACATGTAAATAGATTCATACTATCTTGCTGCAGAAATGCCCATTTGGGCATAAATGCTATTTCATGAAGATTACCTTTAACATGAAATTTATGCTAAGAATCTAATTTGATCTCAGTGAAATCTACTTGAATGATGAAATAGATGTGAAAGTAGTTCATTTTTTTGAACAGGAAAGAAAAAGGTTGCAGCCAATCACTTTTACCCTAATTCTTGATGATGAGGAAGAAATAAGTTATACTTTATTGTCATCTTCTTACTGGGCAATTTACTTACAAGGATTTCAAAAGAGTTAGGTGCTTAAAATCTAACATGTATACACATTATCATATGCATACAAAGACATGGCGCTATGATTGAATATAGCCAGGAGAAATAAAATACTCATATATACTATCCATGCTGTCTTTTGGTAGCTGAGACACTAGGGTGAGCCAAGTATCCTGTGTATGACAAAGTGTGATGACTAATTTTTGTTTTGTTTTGGAAGACAGGGTTTCATGTAACCCAGACTGGCCTTGAACTTACTATGTACTTGAGCCTAGCCTTTTAAATTTTGAATCATCTTGCCTCCATCTCCCAAGTTCTGGGATTACAGGAATGTGTCAGCATGGTCAACTAGGACCATTTTTTTTTAAAGGTAATAAATGACCTGTTCTTAGAGACACATATACATGATCGGAGTTCTTAGAATATTAAACTTAAATACAGATTTAAGTTTAAGTTAATCTCAAGTTTTGATGTTAAATATTAATTTTAGTATTGAATACTTCAGTTCTTCATATAGAAGCTTTTGCATTGCCATGCAGACTGCTATGAGGGTAGAAGTCCATGTTTTGAGGACGTAGGCACAGCACCACTGGTAAGAACCATATAACCACTGGCTATACAGTCCGTTCCAAAAATGTTATCACTGTGTCTAAGAAGATACTCTGCAGGATTTTTTATCCTATATTAGGACAAATAATTGTATTAACACAGTTATAGCAATCTAACTTGGGCAGGCCAAGGTTAGTCCTTTGCCTCATGTGTCTTTCATAGAGTCTGCTCAGCGGTCCTTGTCACGTATCACCTGTGTTTCTGTACAGCATTCCTACACATCTCAGACTAAGGAAATAAACACTTACCTTTCTTGCATGGGTGGAAGTTGGATCCAACTATTAAATCGGGGATCATACCGGCTGACAAAATTTGTACTATGTTTTCCTGTAAAAAATACATTTGAGACATTTAAAACTTCAATTTCTTTCTTGCTTTGCACATTTATCAGTTTTTAAAATCTCTGTTGTCAGGTTTAACAAGCATGAATTAAGTTAAGGGAGTCTTTAGCACCACATGGGAGGCAGAAGGCACTTCCTCAAATGTGTTTCCTTTTTCCTCTTTCTACGTATTGTTGTGGAATGACTCAACCCAATCAAGCATACCAAAAGCAAGCATATTTGCTAAACTATTAGCACATTAAAATATTTTTTGGTGTTTTGATAATTTTATATTTTAAAAAGAAGTTATTGTACAAGTTTACATTCCCTCCAGGAGGAGAGTTTCCCTTTCTCCACATCCTCTTCAGCACATGTTGTCATTTGAGTTTTTGCTCTTAGCCATTCTGATGGGTGTAAGGTGAAATCTCAGGGTCACTTTGATTTGCATTTCCCTGATGACTAAGGATGTTGAGCATTTTTTTAAGTGTTTCTCTGCCATTCAATATTCCTCTGTTGAGAATTCTCTTTTTAGCTTTATACCCTATTTTTTAATTGGATTACTTGGCTTGTTGGTGTTTAACTCCTTGAGTTCTTTATATATTCTGGATATTAGCCTCTGTCAGATGTAGGGCTGGTGAAGATCCTTTCCCAATCTGTCTGGTGCTTTCTCAGACAATTAGGAATAGTGCTATCTCAAGATCCAGCTATACCACTCCTATGCATATACCCAAAATATGCTCAAGTACACAAGAACATTTGCTCAACCATGTTTGTAGCAGCTTTATTTGTAATAGCCAGAATCTGGAAACAACCCAGATGTCCTTAATTGAGGAATGGATACAGAATTGTGGTACATCTACTCAATGGAATACTACTCAGCAATTAAAAACAAGGAAATCATGAAATTTGCAGGCAAATGGTGGGAACTAGAAAAGATCATCCTGAGTGAGGTATCCCAGAAGCAGAAAGACACACATGGTATATACTCACTTATAAGTGGATATTAGACATATAATATAGGATAAACTTACTAAAATTTGTACAGCTAAAGAAGCTAAGCAAAGAGGGCCCTGGGTAAGATGATCAATCCTCACTCAGAAAGGCAAACGGGATGGACATCGGAAGAAGGTGAAAACAAGGAACAAAACAGGAACTTACTACAGAGGGTCTCTGAAAGACTCTACCCAACAGAGTATTAAAGCAGATTATGAGACTCATACCCAAACTTTGAGCAGAGTGCAGGGAATCTTATGAAAGAAGGGGGAGATAGAAAGACCTGTAGGAGACAGGAGCTCCACAATGAGAGCAACAGAACCAAAATATCTGGGCACAGGGGTATTTTCTGAGACTGATCCTCTAACCAAGGACCAAGCATGGAGATAACCTAGAACCCCTGCACAGATATAGCCTATGGCATTTCAGGCTCTAAATAGCCTTCCTAGGAAGGGGAACAGGAACTGTCTCTGACATGAAATCAGCAGCTGGCTCTTTGATCACCTCCTCCTGAGGGGAGTCAGCTTTACCAGGCTACAGAGGAGGACAATACAGCCAGTCCTGATGAGACTTGATAGGCTAGGGTCGGTTGGAAAGGGAGGAGGACCTCCTCTATGAGTGGACTGGGAAGGGGCATGGAAAGAGAAGAGGGAGGGAGGGTGAGATTGGGAGGAGATGAGGAAGGGAAGTACAGCTGGGATACAAAGTGAATAAATTGTAATAAAATAAAAAAAATAAATTGTGAAGGAAAAAAAAGAAGTTATTGACCCCAAATTCTCTATTTTAGAGAATTTCTTGTGTGATATTTCTAGATAGCCTATTTATTAATAAATTTTCATTCTAAAATATTATTCTATATATTATTATATTATATATTCATCACTTGTCATGAACTGCCAACAAATTAATTATAATTAATATAATTATATATTATTATGTCATAATATTCATTCTAAATATATTTTCTAGAGAAATAATGATACTAAAAACTTAAGAGAAAAGTAAAATATTTTCCATATATTCAAGCCCCACCCATGCTTAATCTCCATTATTAGCATTTATTTTTACTGACCCAAGAACCCTACTGTTGAAGAGACTTTTGCCTCCTCGTGGAAATAATAGCAGTTGACAATCAGTCTTGAATCACTTATCACAGAGGCTCTGTGTGTGCATTCGGGAGATGCACCGTTGCTGTGACGTAAACACCAGTGAATCTGCTGAACCGGGAAGCAAGCATGAGTCTTCTGAGCTGCTTAACCAGCTTATCCCCTCTGTTGAGCTTAAAAAGCACATTAGCGCGCTTCCAAGGTATTAAAATGAGTCTTATTTTGCATACATATTGACACCAAAGAGAGAAATGCAGGTGAAAAAAACGCACAGTGTGTTTTCCATGTGGTAGCCAGCTCACACCCAAGGCCTCAACCTGAAACACTGCCTTTCTTCATGATTTGTCACTCGGCAGTGGGTACCAGGAATGAACAGAATGTGCACATATGTGTGCTCAAATGGCTGAGACATGGTCATGTTTGAAATCTATCATAAAGGTTCAGCCAAACAACATCTCTTTTTGTACAAGAGAAAGTGTATCACTAAGAATGAGTGCTTTTTAGCCTGAGTTCTTAGATGGAAGGTCACACAATTTGTTGAGCTGACAAAGGCTAAGTAGAAATTGAGGAGAAACTAAGGAGAGAAGTTATGGACTCAGTTTTGTACTTAACCCAGAACAGCCTACAGCATGTCAGAAGGAGGTAGCTGCTAAACTAGTGGATGAGTAATATTACCCCTGAAAGTTTGGGAGGCATTAGTTCAGAGTTACTATTTAAATGTACTGGGCTGGATGAAACCACCTAAGAAAAGAGGTTGGAATTGGAAGATAAAGGGTCTAAAAAGTGACCTCTGCAGTAAGAAAAAAAAAAGGAAAGAATGATATTTTGAAAGCCAACTTAAATAGTGTTCATAGAAAAAAGGAGGAGCAACCCTGAGACTCTGAGGCATGTGGGTGGCCCTGACAAGTGTTGCTTCAGTGAACTGATGTTGAGAAAAGCCAACGGAGCCAACTCAGGACGGACTAAGATATAAAGACACAGAGGAGAGAGCAGCTTAATGTTTCCCAGGACTTCTGAAACCAAGAGAAGACCAAACTAGAAGACACAGTATCAAGAGAATGTTTGATGGTAATTTTTTATTTTTAAATTTTTAAGCTCAAGAATACTGAAAAGTCCTTGAGCAGGCAATTGGGACCAAAGAACAAACCTTAGATCTGTATATAGACAGAACAGCAAGAAGAAAATATGTAGCATTGTGGTGAAAATCTAAATTGTCCTCAGAAGCCTGTGCCTTGAAGGCTTGGTCCCTAGTGTTGCTGGGAGAAGATTGGGTTTCAAGTGTGCTAATGTCATCATCACTGGATTAATCTAATGACACGGAAGGGAGAAGTCAAGTCCTTACTTGAAAGAGTGACTGGGAAAGTGGTCTTCTCAAAAGATACCCTGGTTTTGAGTAGACAGGAAATTGATGAAACCACTCAAACGGGATGTCAAGGGATTCCAGGGATTGTGTGGATGTGAAGTTAGGAGTTCCTTCCCATGTGGAAGTGCTGGCAGTTCATGACAAGTGACGATAAATTGAATTTTATCTGGTGACTCACAGAAAGGTAAGAATGATAAGGATGACCCAGAAACTTCAAATAGGGAGGCTACAACTCAAGTAAGGACTATGTCCACAGCAATTTTTTGTTTTTTTTTTCTTTTTCTTTCTTTCTTTTTTTTTTTTTTGGAGAGGAAATTTCTCTGTAGGAAAATATATTATTTTTGGTACTCGAGTTTCAAGGTTAATTCCCAACTGCGTCTGAAGACTAGATATGCCTACAGGAGTAAGAACCCATCCACCATTGGTAAAACTGCTTCTCTATGATGTCTGGCTCAGAATTTCTGTTCAGAAGAAGGAATATGCCACTTCTGGCAACCGGCTGGAGCATGGCTTCATGTACTAAGCAGCAGTGGCACTAACCAGAAGGCTTCATTTCTTGTAGAGTGGAAATAGAACTGACTCAGAGAAAAGGCTCAGTAGAGCCTGGTTTGAAGGGGTTTGAGATTAGAGAGCATGTCTAGATGCAGGCATGGTGGTGTGCAAAAGGGGCAGGTCGGGGAGTAGGAAGATAAAAAGGATGGAGCTCTGAAGGTGGCAGAGGAGATAATGAGCTTTCTAAGAGATAAAAGTAAGTTAAAATGGGCTTATTATCTGCTGTCCCGGGGCTTACTATTGAGACCCCTCTAAGACCTTGAGAGTGGTGGCTACATATGATAGAATTTTGGAGAATAGTTTACCCTTCCCACATCTTCTTTTTCTCTCTTCTCTACCCTCTACTCTTTCTCCTGTCTTCTTCCATCTTTTCCTATAATTATTCATTTTCTCCTCTCCTCTCCTTTCCTGTTCTCCTTCCCTCTTTCCCCTCTCCTCTACTCTCTCCTCTTCTACCCTCTTTCCCTCCTCTACAATTTTTTCCTTTCATTTCCAGTTCCTTTTGTTCCCTACTTCTTCCTATCTTATCCCTTCCCTTCGACTTCCTTTTCTTTCATCACTCTTTCTCATTTTTCTCCCTTTCACTTGTCTCATCTTTTCTTCACCTTCCATTCCAGTAGGGTTTCAGGAGCAGTCTTAGACTGGTCTCAAATCTTATATCCTTCTATCCCCTCTTACGTTGTGCTGGGGTTGCAGGCTTGCCCCACCAATCTAGGTCTTCATTTTCTTTCTTAGTCTTCCTTCTCTTCTTGTGATGAAGCTCATCACCAGACACCACTGATGACTAACAGTATGTGAAGAGATAAGTGATGAAATGGGGGGCAGTTTCCAGCCAATGCTGGGGAACAGAATAGGGAAGGAAAATCCCCTCAGCTGTTTGAAGATTAAGTTTAAGTGGTAAATTTAAATGAAATTTCTACATATTCTCATAACATATATGCATGTTAAATACATTCTTATTACTAGGACGTGGTTTACAACTTGAAATTCATAATTTTATATTTTGCTCAGGATATACTGCTCATAAAGTATTTTCATATGAATTAACAGTGAACATGAGCTCTCATCTTTAGAACAGATATGTGTGCATAACAGTTGAACCATGTGTTTAATTGTTCTCTTGAATAGGGATTATATAAAAGTCTTTATATTAGCATAAGATATTTATCTTTTCTGTTAGTATTAGTTGCATAGGGCATCATAATATGAAAATTCTGCTTTCTGAGAGGTTCAAAGCCTTTTAATGCTTTTACTAGATGTGTAATGATTAGAGGTCTTTGTGAACAAGTGGGAGCCACTTCCCACTGATTGAGCGCTTCAAACTGTGCTTGACTAGGTGGATGGGAAGAGCTGAGGTGAAAGAAAATGTGATAGTTGTTATAGACCAACACCCTAAAATTGGACAAATCTATGGAAGAATCAGTTCCTTTCCTTTTGTGAGCACTGTCTCCCTGCAAGGATACTCTTTGGGCTTACTCTCCTTACATAGAAAAACTTTAGCTATCATAGATTACAGCTCACAAGATATTTCTGAAGATTAATTGAAATTTAGCAAAAATAATCTTTGGCTGAAATACTGAGAGCTCACCAACTATTACTGCTAATGCTGTCAAAGTCTACTGTGGTTGACCAGATGAATGGAATTTGTAGCTACATGTAATTTATGGAATTGTGGTAGGTAGGTCAGTTCTTTTAGAAATAGATGCAGCCCATTTTCTAGCTGTAATGTTGGCTGATCATGGCCACAGATAAAGCCTTCCTTTAATAGGCTACCTTGCATTCTACTCTTATCTTCCTTCCACCTGGGGAAGATGCCAGTCAACAACTTTTTAGAGTGTTTATAATTAAAATACACTTTTAATGGGCACAAGGTACCAAGGGCTAGCTTACTTGCCTCTGGAATAACCAGCTCTCTCCAGTTTAAAGAAGCCAAATTCCCATCTGGAAGTTTCCAAGATTCCAAGAAAACTGAATTTTCTAGAGAGAACTGCCAGGCTTGTAACTGAGGGTAATAGCGAAGTTTACATACAACACAAAAAGCTTTACAAAAACTTCACTCTGAGCTTCCTAGCAGCTAAGACAGACGAGACGTTGATTGGCATGCTCAGTGACACTGATCACGTACACACAAGCGCATCATGTCTTGGCACTCTGGGATGACAAGAAACTGCCGTGTGAGTCTTTATATGGTGTGCACTGAGGTTCCAGTGGGTGACTCTACCAGTAAGTGCGATTGTGGATTGATAGCTTTTCTTCCAGAGTGTGTTCATGCAGGGTTTTTGTCGCGCTTGCTGTTTCCTTCAGGTGTAGGTAGAGTGAACTCAGTAGAGTCAAATGGTGCAGTATGGCTCTCCGAATTAATTCAAAGAAAAAATTCCGGATCCTCTTGGCTAGAGGTAGAAATATTCTCTGAATTCTCCCCAACTTTCTGCCTAGTTCTCTGGGATACGTTTTAGATTTGGAGTTGAAAAGCAAGCAGATAATAGTTATATTTTCCAGAGGTGTGCATGCATACGTGTGTGCACGCCCATGTGTGCAGAAGCCAGAGGTCGAGCTCAGGTATTGTTCCCAGGAACACATTGTGACAGGTTTTCACTAACCTGGGCTTGAGCAGGGTAGGCTGGCTAGTGCGCCTCAGAGACCCACCTGTCTCCAACCCAAACTCAGCACCAGAATTAAAAGCATATACCACTAGGGCTAGCCTTTTCTAAGTGTCCTGAAGGTCAAACTCAGGTCGTCCTGCATGTGCAGCAAGCACTGAATCATCCAAGCTGCCATCCCTGGCCTCATTAGGATAACACTTGGACTGTGATTGTTAGGACTGTGGAAAAGTGATTCCACAGCATGAATGAGGCCAGCGTTTAATCCCCAGCACGAAAATAGAAAACAAAACAAAACAAAACAACAACAAAAAAACAGTCAGGTGCCATGACTCATGCCTGTAATCCCAGCGCTTGGAAACTGAGGCAAGACAACTGTGAATTTGAGGCTAGCCTGTGCTACATAGTGAGACTTTTTTTTTTTTTTAAGAGGAAGACTCATTTATGTAGAAAGTTCTACATTTTGTTTTGTTTTTGAAAGCTGAGTTGTGGTGGGAGATTTATTATTCTAACAGGGGCCTATGGAAGAGTAGCAGGGAAGTGCTTGTGGTTTGAAATACGACATCTTAAATTTTTGTCCATATTTTAGGGGTTTTTAAAAAACGTTTATTTATTTGTGTATGTGTGGTGTTTTTTTTGTTTGTTTGTGCATGTATGTTTGTGTGTGTATGTATGTACATTTGTGTGTGTTAGGGGGTGTGCATACATGCATGTCATGGTATACTTGTAGAAGTCAGGACAGCCTGTGGCAGTCAGTTCTCTCTCTCTCTCTCTCTCTCTCTCTCTCTCTCTCTCTCTCTCTTTCTCTCTTTACGATGTAGGCTCTCAGGGATTGAACTCAGATTATCAGACTTGGCAAAAAGTGCCTTTCTTGGCTCAGCCATCTTGTGGGCTCACTGTTTTAGCTTTAATAAGGTCCTCTGAAGAATGTTTCGAAGACTCTTTACTTATTAAATAAATCCCGTGGCTGTGTGGTGTGATTGCTTATGGACTCTACACATGATCCCTTTACTTCTAATACTGAGGTACAACAAAGATGTGGGGCCTGAAAACATCCTCTCTGTGTGGGATCTTGTGTGTGTGTGTGTGTGTGTGTGTGTGTGTGTGTGTGTGCACCAAAGGACAAGCTCAGCTATTATTCCTTTGGTGCTGCCCCTCTTGATCTTTCACATAGAGTCTTTCACTGGTCTAGAACTTACCAGGTAAGCCAGGTTGACTGTCCAGAGATCCCTAGAGAAGCCACCTGTCTCCTTATCCACAGTGCTGGGCAGGAATAGCCCACCATTCCTACCTTTCAAATTTTTTACAAATCTGATTTCTGGGTATTGAAACAGGTTCATGTGCTCGCAAGACAAACGGTTTAGTGACTAAGATGTCTCCCAGCTTTGTCTTTTTCTTATGTGTGGGCAGCCTGGCTTGTTCTTCTTTGAAGTTTTCTAGAGGGAGCAGATGTTGTGATTTTTACACAATTTTCCTTGGTGTAGATATGGAAAGAGAGCATTCACAATGAAATATGTGCAGGATCTGTAATTTCAGTGGGATGTGCTGAGGTTTTTCAAGTAGAAAATGTGTACCTGCAAGCTGTTTGATGGCTTCTCCGTCATAATTATATCTGTAATACAGAAGGCTACAACCATGGCTCCTCCCTCACTTGCAAACTTTCTAAAAAACACCACGATCACTTTGCATATTCTGCAAAGACACAGTGTTGTGTTTGGTTTGGGATGTGTGTTAAAAGGTTTCATTTCATTTAGGAAGGAATTACACTCATAGGAAATTTGGCGGACCTCCTATAAAAGACACACTTGCAAAGGCTGCAGTGAGGACAGTGGGTGCACTGGTTTTGAGGTCCTACCTGCTGCAAAGGAACTTGAACCAGAGTTCCATCCTGCATGAGCTAGAGAATGCTTATCACACCTTGTTCTCATATAGACAGAACGTGAGGAGAGTAGTGGGTGAAGATCTGAACAGCTGAGGCTGACTCAACCTTCCCCTGGGGAGTCCTTGCTTCTGCCTGTGGCGTTCCTCAGGGGATGGATAAGGAAAAGGGCCGAGCGTCGCTGTGATGTTAAATCCCCAGAGGATTGGCACTTGAATGCTCTGTTACATATGTCCTCAGCTAGCTCCATGAGTACCCTCCCCTGCCTCCATCTGCTAACCTCAGGACCTTTTCATTTGCCCATGTTACCTAGAAATCTATTTCCAATGCTAAGTATAAAAGGGATGGATAGTAATCCTTTTTACAGTGTGGGTGCTTGTTCAGCAGCGCTGGGGTCTGAGTGAGTGGTTCCCCTAGAGTGCATCTGCATGCTGGAGGTGTGGCGCACAAGATGACTTAGCAGATGGCAAGTTTAGGAGGTAGACCTGACGAGAAGGCCTAAGTTCACCAGAGCCATGTCCTCAGGAGTTCCTGGGGGGCCCTGCCCACCTTATCTTTTTCCAGTTCCACTGATGGAAGAACTGTTCTTTGTTCAGTCTTCCGGGGGGGGGGGGGCACCATCCGCTGACCCCATCAAAACTGAAGTCCACAGTTAGTCCACACTCTTCAGACTCTGAGCTGGACGAGTCATTTCTCTTTAGCATTAGTTGCCTCAGAGATTTCACTGGGGTAACACACAGCTGAGTTGTACAAAGCAGCCACAATGAAAGCCGTTCAATAGTTACCATTTGGATTCCATTGGTCCTCTCCACCCAGCACGAACAGGAAGTTCTCCACCTCTACAACGCAGTGGTGGGCACTGTTGTAAGGCATAACTGGAATCAAGAAAAAAGGACATATAAAAATTTCCAGCTACGTACTTTACCAAAGTGAGTACAAAACAAGAGACTCCACTGACAGGCAACAGCACGGCTACCCACAACTCCTATGTTCCACGCAGCCTGGCTCAGTGGTGTGTTCCCGGCAGTTTCAAGCCCAACCCCTTTTGATTAATTCTGCATAATGTTATTCCAGGCTTAGTCAAGAACAACCTGCATGCTGCTTTCCATCCTTGAGTTCTCCTCATCTGCCCGATCGTGGAGGACACAGGGTCTATGGCAATGACTGACACTCCCAAATGGTCAGGGCTGGCAGCCACTTCTTGAGAGAACTAGCGATGAATAATGTGGAACCATTTGCTGGCAATCTTTCCACAAACAGACCGGGGTGCTGGGTGGCTTTCTACTCCACAGCATCGAGCAGGCTGAATTTCCATACAGTTTTAAGTTTTTAAATTAAGGTCCCGCTGATTTAATGCCTCCTCCAAATGTATACGCTTAATTTTCTGTACAATGTCATTAGCGGCACAATCACACAGTTTCCATCTATCTGCATCGGAGCTCTTCTGTAACAAAGATGAAAACTGTCAGGAATGTCACGCATATCCATGCTCCTCCACTCTCATTCTTTCTGCACCCAGCTGCAGAGGCCTGCGTGGAGGGCTGTTATTCATAAGCCCACAGAAGCCAGGTTTTTTTGCCATTTGCATCTTCTTTGCAAAGTCAGAATGTACCAAGCACAGTGCTGCTGTCACCTTTGGTGTTGTGCAGTGGTGGTCCCTGCTGGTAGAATATCATAGGGTGATTGTAGATGCATGGGGCATTAGTTATCATATGACATGCAGTGGTTTGGGCCCAGTGACACCAGTAGGAAAAATGATGTCCTTGTTCAGCTCATCATATGGGCACCTTAAATCTAGGTGAGGACAAATGGGGAGGTGATGTGCCTGTTCAGGCAGGGAACTTATTGCTTGACACGGATCAACAGAGCACTTAAGAAACCAGTGCAGTGGGAAATCAATATGAATCCCAGCCAATTCTTGCTCTGAGCTCCTTTGCCAATGCAGAGAGAAAGGGAGAGAGAGAGAAAGAGAGATGAGAGAGTAGAGAGGGAGAGAGAGAAGGAGGGAGAGGAGAGGGAGAGAAAGAGAGAGAGGAGGAAGGGAAAGGGAGAGAGAGAAAGAGAAAAGGAAGGAGGGACACACACACACACACACACAGAGAGAGAGAGAGAGAGAGAGAGAGAGAGAGAGAGAGAGAGAGAGAGAGAGAACTTACTGCATAACTGAGGGGAAACTATCTTATACCTGACTCATTTTGAGGGACATAGATACATTTTTCATTTCATTGTGTTTAATTATCTCCTAGCATTCTCAGAGATGACTTACACTGGTAATATATATATAAATAAAAATAGAAGGAGCCAGGCATGACTTTGAGAAAGAGAACTCAGAATATAGTTCTGTAAGTGCACCATTTAAGATTCTTACTGAAGTGCCAAAAGGTTGTAAGAATTCTGATTCGTAAATTAATATTTACTGTGACTGTTTATTTCATCTGAAGTTATAGCCATGAGAGAAAAAGTATTCGTATGTATATGACTGATTTGGAGGGTGGAAGAAAGGTCTAACGTGGCTTGTGCAGACTATAAATTACATCAAGGGACTTCGTTAGCTTAAGAATGTCCTTAAACCCCCAATGCTCACTTTAATCTTTGGAGAATGCTCTCTACTGATAGGTCTTGTTGAGTCACGACTCTGAATTCCTTGGTGTAAATTATCTGTTAGGTCATTGCTCAACTAAGTTTGATTATGTTTGGAAGCTATATTTTAAATATCAAGTCAATTAAATCACTACACCTTGAATTATGATAACTTTTCTAAACCACTGCAAAGAAAACTAGGCTACCCCATCACTTGCTATGACTGGATGTTTCAGCTTGACATAATGTCATCTGACCTGTGTGACCTTACACAGCCTTAGCTGCCATTGGATGCATCTAATTACATATGACATCATGCAGATATAGAAGCCAGCAGCTCAATTTGCACATTCCATGGCCAACCAACATGCTTCATATACTTACTGAAAATTTTTGATTAGCTCAGTGTCCAAGTTTTTTTTTTTTTAAATACAGAAAATTGGTGTTTTTCTTCTCTTTAACAATGAGCCCAGCTTCATAATAAAACAAAATCTCTGAAAATGTAGCAACACTTGTGTTTGCTCCTGCTGTGCATTTGTTCCCATTCAGGCAAAAATTAAGTGAAGGAAATAATACACGATTTATTCCTAAGCCTCTTTCTCATTTGATTACCCCTATTGTTATGCTTTGTGCAAACAAATGAAGCTATTGCTCTAAGCTAACTACCGAACTCCTCAAAATCAGGGCAAAAGAATTCTTTAAAGTCCTAATGGAATGGGTTTGTGGGGGTATTCTTATTTCTCCACATGTTTTTTTTTTTTTTTTTTTTATTTTTGCTTGACAATCTTGAATATTGTATTTCTTGCTTGGGCATTTCAGTATTCACAATCTTGAATTATTACCATTTCTGAATTCTTACTGTGAAGTGGAAGGCTATAAGTAGACACAAATGACTCTATGAGATTATCGCTGAATATAAAGCGCTCCCAAATTTATTACAAATAAAATATTTGATCATTGTTCGGATGTTGAAAGAACTCTAATTCCGTTAACTTCTGCCTAAACCTGAAGGAAAGCAAAAGTAAACCAGGCAGGGAACAAGAGCCGGCAGCCCACTTAAAAGGCCACGTGCCCTGCACACACTCACTCTCCTTTCAAGTCACCCCAAGGCCACCCCTTCTCCTTTGCAGACTTCACTAGTGGTGGACACCTGTGTGTGTGCACAAGCAGGTGGTGGAGGAGGTCGGCCCTCCACGTCACGCACAGCCTGCTCGGAGTTTTTAGCGTGTCAGTCAGTGAGTTAGAGGGAAAGGGGACAGTGAAGCTAATCAGGATGAAATGAGATTAAAGGCTGTCTAATTTTACAGCAACTGTGATCCATCAGCCACTGTGAAAGTGACAGTGGAAATGAGTGATGGGGACAGACAGGTGGGGCTGTACATTTCACTGATTTATCCTCAAATGCACTGGGCCTTATTTTATTGAGTGAACACGACCGCATTTATCAAGTCTGTCATCTAAAGCCACTTCCCTCCATTTAAAAAGGTCACTTTACTCCGAGGGAGCAGGAAAGAGGCACTTTCAAATCAGATTTAAAATCGAATAACACATGTTTATAAGGGCCCTTCGTGAGGAGCCTCAACTTTATCTCACACAAATGAGTTGTGATGGAAGGAGAAGTGGGATAGAAGCTAGAAAATCACAGAAGGAAACACTTTGGGAACTCGAGGGTCTCTAAAGCGTCAATGGGTCTCTAAATCTGAGGCAGTTTATACCATTTTCTTTTCCTTTCCAATCCCATGTTTTATTCTGATTTGAGAAACTCAATCAAACATTTGCTAATATTTAGTATTTTAAATTAAGTAAATAGAAAGCGGTAGGGTGACGCCATGAACTCGTAAACCCGGGAAAGAGCTCATCACAGTATTGAGCCTGTGGAGTGACTGATCCTCGCGTGGGAAACGGAGGTCAGCAACCTCTACGAGCTGGATCTCGGCGGCAATGAACGCCTATACCTGTTAATTGTTTTTTTCCCATGATTTTAAAGCCATATCAATCTCAGACACGCAGCCTTTCGCCCCTCCCTGTACTGCTGCAATAAAATGCTTCAGGATGCTGGGCACGAAACCGTGCTTGGTTTAGAAGTGAGCACTGAATCCTCATCCTGTGATGTGTTGCTTTTTGTGCCAATAACCACACTTGCCGCTGACCATGTGCTGCATGTTAAATTGAATGCCTAATTATGTTTGTGTGTTTATCAGCCTTATATCTCTGAAAATGCATGTGTTTAGCCCTTGCTATGAATTTGTCCCCATTTAGGGAAAAAAAAGGAAAAGAAAAAATAATCAGATGAACTGACTAATTCATGATATTAAAATTACAATGTATGGTGAAACAGATAATGTCTCTACCTGTATTTATTTACCTATATTTATTTACCTATATTTATTTAACTGTGGATCAGGCATAATTCCACCACCTTATTTAGGGGACAGGCTGAGGTCTTGGGAGGCGGAGTCACTTGTTGAAGGTCATACTCAGCTGATGAATACCACAGCTCAACTCCAAACATGGGACTGTCTGGACCCCGACCCACGCTCTTATGCATTTCACTCTACTGACTTCCAATAGGTATGTTCAGCCAACCAGAAAATAATTGCTGAGTACCTGAGTGTTCAATGATAGTGTCCCTGAAATCCACCATGTATAATTTTTATATGGCGTCATACATTAAATGTGCTTATTACTTAGATGTTTAAGATGCATGTGCCACTTCGAATGTGTTTCTGTACACGCAAATATTAAACTGACTTGTTTTCATAAAGTAAGATGTGTTTTGATTAGCATGCACCTACTGTACAAAGGTTTTCATTATGATGTTTAAAACATGCACATAGTAGATTTCGATCCTATTCATGCCCTCTGTTATGTTTTCCTACCTTCCCTCTTCCCCCTTTCTATTTCTGTATCCTAAATAGCCCCCCTTTTACTGTAATGTTGATTCTTTCCTACCCTTCCTGGACTCCACATATGACAGAAAACACATGATAGTTGTTCTGAGTCTAGCCTCTTTCCCTTAACATGATGATTCTCAGTTCTACTTTTCTTTCCTGCAGGTAACACGATTTGTTCTTTCCGAGTGACTAGAACCCTGCTGTGTACACACACTATTTTATCTTTATTCATTGTCTGCTCTTGGCCATATGGGAGATTCCTGATTTGGCTACCATTGCTTCAGTAAATATGGATGGTGCCGGTGTCTCTATTCCATGCTACCTTTGTTATTTGAGGGTGAATATCTGTAAGGAGCTGTATTTCATGGACATCCTACTTTATGGATCAAGTCCCTCTACAACGAGTTCCATAGTGGCTAGACTAAGTCACATCCTTATCAGTGATATATAATTATTCCTCACACATCCTCATCCTTTACTCCTAGAATCCTCACTGATAATTTGTGGCTTCTTGTATACTTGATGACAGCCACTCTGGAGGGAGAGAGAATCCCAGTTTCATTCTGACTTACATTTCCCTATTGGCCAATGGTTGAACACTTTTTAAAATGTGTTTATTGGCCGCTGTATTTCTTCCTTCAAAAAGAGACTACTGAATTCACTTGCCTACTAAAATGCAGTGCACTTGCTTTATGGAGTCAGAAAAAAACATACCAGTCCATGGAGATAGGTAGAGTCTTCTGGCATGGGTTATGACTATTTTTAAACACGTAGTGCCTGTTTCAACCTTGGATGTACAGGCACAGGGATCATCTGCTGGCACAGCAAGTGTCCAGAGGGCTCGCTTCTGTCTCTGAAGGCCAATGCACATTAATCTGTTTCTTCCCAGGTTCTAGCTCTAGGAAATACAACTATCTTCTAGTAGAAAGCATAGACATCTCACAGCATTCATGAACATCAAGTGAGAGGTTACTTGAGACAAGCCCCGAGTATAGGATTGCCAGTTCAATGGGAATTTAAAGTTTGTCGTTTAGATATGACAGTTATGGGGGCCTTGATATCCTTGTGGCTTCAGAAAACAAGCTAAAAACCAGTCCAAAAGCTTTTAGGTAATCAATTATGTACACACACACACACACACACACACACACACACACACACTTATATGTAAAAGTATGTATTCCTGAACCTTAGCCAGTCAGTTTTCTGTCATGGAGGACATAACTGGAACTGTGTGCTTGGCTTTTCCTTTCAGAAAGATTGCATTATATTAGGTTTATTTATTTATATGTTTACTTAACGATACTTGTCATTGAGCCTAGGACAGATTGCATGATAGGCAAGCATTCTACCACTAGGCTATATCCAAGCCATTTTTCTAGTTCTTACATCTTGTATTTAGGAAGGGTGTCACTAAGTTTCTTGAACTGGCCTTAAAGTTGTTAACTTCCTGCCATAGTCTCTCCAGTGGCTGGAATCGTGTCTGTGTCTGGGGGCATTTTCTCTAACACAAACAGAAACATTATCCTGAGACGCACTTTAGCATTTTACTGTTTTGTAGTAAAGAGTGTGTCCATTCAGTCCTCATTCACTGCATGTTCACTGCTCAACAGACAGAGCTGCACCTCCTGGGAACTCTGAGAATGGTGTGTGGAAGATGTCGACCCAGAGAACACACATCACATGTAATAAAACGGGCTTTTTGCCTCAAAAGTTAAGTGCAATGAAGGTATGGAAATGAAGACTGGGGTGAGGGAATGATGAAGGTGGAGAGTTCTGAAAGAGGCTGGGAGATGACCTTCTTCTGAATGGTCCAGTGGATGACCTTGGTGAGAATTGACTGGAGTGAGGACACCGTGCAGGGAGCAGTAATGGGAATAGCAAGTACAGAGGTCTCGGGGTGCTGGCTGGGGATGTCTTCAGATCAGTAGGACACCAGCACAGTGGAATGTGAGGCCAGGTATAGAAAAGGGACACAGAGCAGAGCACTGGATGCTGGCGGGCACAGTCAGGGGATGACTCTATGCCTGTCTTTCCTGTATCACACAGATTCAGGCTCTATTACTGATTGTGGCCATTACTGGTGGCTGTTTGTTAATGCATTCAACAAGCCCTTACTAAATATTCTTTACGTGCAGATACTTTTCTACTGATAATGTGGCAAGGAATGAAGCTCCAGATGCTCCTCCTCCTGAAGTACATCCTGCCTTGTGGGGAGACAGGACACACACAAATATAGAAATCAAGATGAGCGGGCCGGATGGTGGCTCTCATGGCAGCCCTAGTTGTCAGGGAAGGTCAGTGTAGGTGATTGATATTTAAAGATGAATTTAAAGAGTGGAAAGAAGCTATCTGCCAAAATGCAAGGGGAAAGGGCCCACAGAGGTTCAGGCATGGGGTGAGGTAAATGGTTTGAGAACATAGAGAGAAAACTCTGTGTGGGGTGTACACAGAAGTGATATCAGCAGTCAGCTAGAGACTGGCATAGGGTTCATGATGAGTTAGGGAAAACTTCATAGATCTTGTTCTAAGCATGATACAATGATATTTGAGGAATTCAGAGGAATGATTTAGCTTCCACAATACCACTACTGCTTTCATTGATTAGAAAAGAAGAGGAAAATCTCCATAGCTCAGCTGGTGAACAATGGGGACATGCCCATGGATAGAGAGAGGGATGTGTGTTGACAATTGCTGAAAACTGAGAGAGGAATAAAAACTGGGACAAGAACAACTGAAAACCATGGCTTTCCAGGGACCTGGGACAAAAGGCCAAAAGCCAGCACAAAAATATTGATCACACTCACTGCCATCATTTTCTAGTATTTTCGTTTCACTTCAGGCTGCAAGGTCCACAAAGGCCAGGGCTACAGTCTTTTCGATTCAAAAATAAGTAAATAAATAAATAAAGTAATTGAGTGAGAAAATCAGTACATTGTTATTGTGCATATTTCAGAAAGAGAGTAAGTCCCAGAGAGGCCAAGAAAGGTGCAGGGCCCTTTTCTGAGGGGAAATGGAGAAGTGGATTGGAAGGGGAGAAAGAGGAGGTAGAGGAAGAGACTGGGAAGAGAGGAAAAAGGGAAAATTGTGGTTGGGATGTGACACATGATAGAATAAAAAAGAAAAGAACAGGAAAGAAAAGTACAGGAGACCCAACCCAGTTGCCCCATACGTCTCTCAGTTACTGTTACTACACCATGTTGGCTTGGGAACTGTTTTTATATGACTTGGCTTTCTTATAAAACTTCTAATTGTTCTAGTACACTGATTAAAAGAACCACATAGCCATTCCATGTGATCTATACTGTGCACAATTTATATGTGTATATATATGTTTATAATAGCAACGATATATGTAATTAATAATATCTAAACATATGATATGAATATATGTTATATAATATATTAAATAAGATACTAATTATATTTCTATAATATATAAATTTATATTAGTATTATATTAGTCTATAATTAACATATTTGCTGCTGTTATTGTATTGTGTGTATACAACATTGTGTTAAGGACCTTCTACACACATACACACTCGCATGCACACATGCACACGCAAGAATTTATGTTCAGTGATGAATTCCTCTAAATGGAACTTTTGAATCAAAGAATGGGCGCCTTTTTCATGTTGATAAACCTGTCACATTGCACTCCACTTTACATGACCGGTTGGATGGTAGTGAGCAGCTGGTATCTAGTTAAAATTCAAATCTGCATTCATTTATTAAGGTGGAGAAAGAGAATATTGTCACACATTTAAAGTCCATTTGTATTCTATACATTCTTCTATTGGGTTTAAATTTCCTGATACAATTTGTTCTATATATAAATACATGAGTTTTGTTTTTAAGGTGTTTTTCCCCTAGGGAGTTATCTAAACAGGAAAAAAATAAATGATATTTTGGAAGCACAGTATTGCTAAAATATGTATTGTAAAATATTTACTCATTGAAGCAAATTCAAATAGCAATTACATGCTGCTGAAAACAAATGTAACTTGAAAGGAAGATGCCTCACTTTCACAACAGTGAATGAATAATCCTTGTCATCAGATCCTGAAGGGTGTAAAAGAAAAAAAAAATCTCATTTCTTCAATTTTATGGTAAACACATTTGAAAAACAAATGTTTAAAAAATTTCTAGTTAGTTTCATCATACTATTTAATTTTTATAAACATCTAGCAAATTGGCTAATATTTTCAGAAGTAGAGTGTATACAAAACATTACACTTTATTAGATATTTTATAGATATTATTAAATAATTAATGTATAACTATATATCTTAAAAATGTGGTGTGTGTGTAGGTCAGAGGTGGATGTTGGGTGGGTTCTTCAAACATTGTCTATATTGTTCTTCGAACCAGGGTCTCTCTCTTAGAACTTGGCACTCCTGCTTAGCTAGACTGGCAGTCTGGGCAAGCCCCTTCATCCTCCAGTCTATGCTTCCTAACTCCAGAATTACAGATGCACATCCATACCACCATTTCTGGCTTTTCACATGGGTGGTGGGATCTGAACTCGGGTACTTACGCTTGCACAAAATGCTCTTTACATACTGAACCACTGCCCAGCCATACTCTTCTCCCTTTTTTCCTGTTATGCTTAGGTCGTGCTACAACTGGAAACAACAAATAGATGGAGGAATTTTGTATATTCGGGTATACTTTAATTATTATGGACAGTCTGTAAAACCGACCTCCTGGAAGATCCACATAGTCTGAATCTGGTGAATTCTTCAATATTTTCCCACACCTTCTCTCAATTTGTTTTGCACGCAACGAGCTGAGATCCACGTACTAGAAACAGTTTTATTTAAGTGGCTTCAAGATGCATAAATAAAAAAAATTACATTAGATTTAGGGGCCACATGAGAACTGAGAGAGCTTTGTTCTCTTTCACGGCTCAAGGTCATGTCCAAGGGCATCTTCTTGACCTCAGGGATTGCTTTAGTGCTCTCATCCTCTGCGAGTATCAACACAAATGCATGCCATTACCGTATCATTTTCCATACAATGAAACAGTATATGAAATGTAGCTGTCTTTCGCTTGTTAAGGGATCTCTGGGCTCCTTGAAACCAGATTGTATCATCTCAGGAACTTCATGATTAGCACAGAACCACAGGACATGGTGCTCAATCAATCTCTGGAATCCCTCTAACTGCTACACATGACAAAATATTCAGAATATTAATGAATCAATAAATACCAGTGGCGTTAATGAGTGAACGTTTGTGATAAAGAAAGACTGTGTGATTTACTTCTTTGGAAACTGTACAGAGTACGTGCTGGAGAGATGGCTCGGCAGGTAAGAATACTTGCTGATCTTCTGAAAGAGCAGAGACTTGTACCTGGTGACTTGTGGGCAGTCATAGCTACAGCGCCAAGGACTCTAACACTCTCTCCTGGTCTCCCTTCGACCTGTTCTCACTTGTACAAACCCACACACCGACACATGCACACAATTGAAAATCAGATAAATAAAAAGGTGAAGTATTTCAGAGGTCTTTAAGAGCAGAAAATGATGAGACATATCTTAGACCAGAGTCCTGGGATTTCTAAGATAAACATTTCCTCCCTGGAACACAAAGGAGGACCATGAATTCTTCAAAGATTGGTCATAGATTTCTTCCTAGAAGCATCATAGCACCTACTTGTGCAAAGGTTGGAAGCTTTCAATATATCCTTACTGATGTAGTTTTACTCTGATTATTCAGCTTGCAGAACTGCTAATAACTATAAGACTAAAGCAACTTCAAACAAGAAAATAGGTTTTTTGTTTGTTTTGTTTTGTCACTACTGAGAACTGAACTTAGGACCTCATGCATGCAGGACAAGTGCTCTATCACTGAGCTACATTCACCAGTAGTTTTAAGTGAGATTGTAGCTGGCTTCCAGAGTCTTGTGTTTTTTCTTAGTTAGAAATATTAATATGTTCCCCAAATTTAGTTGCATTATTACAATATCAGCTGTTTTGGACACATCTTGCTGTGTTAGCTATGACTCAAATACATATTTAATAATTTATTTTACTTTATTTTTTATGTGTATGACTGTTTTGCCTGCAAGTATGTCTACATCATGTTCATGCCTGTAGAGGCCAGGGGAGGGTGTCAGATCCCCTGGAACTGAAATTACAGATGGTTGTTAACCACTATGTGGGTACTGGGGCTTGAACCTGGGTATTTTGGAAGAACATCAAATACTCTTAACTATTCAACCAACTCTTCAGACCCACAGTTATGTTTAGAGGGTAAAAATAGCCTCTGAGAAGGAAGGCAGAAATTCCTTGCAAAGATGAATCTTATTCTTGTTTTTCAGTGCATCTTTCTCATCTCATTCTTCAGAGACACGCTGGAGAAACATGCTAGTGCATGGATGTCGGCATTTCCCCCCCAACATGATGGCTTGCTGGCCACATTTAACTGGAGGAGTCAGAAATGGCAGCTTTATTTTCTCTACTTAAGTAAAATGCCTCAGTGAATCAAGCATCAACACATTGTTTAAATGTTTGAAGCTAAAGCACTTGACAGAAATCAAGAGAATGGGGCGACTTTCACTGTGCATAGCATGGCAACAGGATAGCAAGAATGGTTGTTACACAGTTTAAATTTTCTTCCGGGGATCAGAAGGGGGCCTGTTAGGGCTTACGATAGACACCTTCTGACGATTACAGGCTCTCAGTGTTGGGAAGTGAGCCCTGGTGGTTTGTGTGGAACCTATGAGGTGTGAGATAGTCCTTCCTTCATTCATTACACTCAAAAATATTATTAACCATTGATTATTGTGCTGTATTCTAGTGTGTACGTAGCAATTGGACACAGTTCCTGTTCTTCATAGCTTACGGAAGGAGAGAGGAAGGGAGAGAGAAGGGGAGAGGCAGAGAGACAGAGACAAAGCAAAATGGAGAATGTGAACGAGAAGGGCAATACATGCTAAGGGGAAGAAACGCAGAAATGTCTAGGGAGAAAGTTGCTTTAAGCCAAGTCACAGATATTTTTTTCCAGACAGTGACAGAAGAAAAAAAATCATTATTAATAAAGGCAACACTCTTTCAACAAATACTAATTCATTGAGCTCCTAGCATGTACCAGAATTGGGCTAAGCTCTATAACATCACTATGATTTTAATTGGCTCACTTCTAAAATAGTCACATTTAAAGTGAAATTCATTAAAATATTCTCATATTGTAATCATAGTTTTTACTGCCATAATGTAATTATAATATTATCTTTTATGGAGGGGTGAAAAAATTATCTTTGGAGAGAGGAGCAAATTAAAGGGATGGACTTTGGCTGCCCATAAAGACAGCGATTCTTCTTCCTGACTCAAATTCTCTTCTGAAACAATCCAGTAGTCGTAGACTCTGCTCACATTTCTTGACGTGTGGATCCACCATGTTCTTCTAGGAACAGTTGGTACCATACAGAAACTGTGAACAATCCTTTTTATACCATTTGGTTTACCCGTCACTACGTCTCATCCTGAATTGGTGTGCTACTGGTAGCTTTGCATTTATTTGATTTTCAAGAAATTTCACTGCACGACTTCAGAAGGATTGGTCCCACAGTCCTCTGTGGGCAATTTCTCGGTGTGCACATGGCATGTGAATACCAGAGCAGCTGGGCCGGGAGATCAAGGTTATATTGAGTCAACAGCTTGTCCATACAAGTCGGATAAGCTCCAGGTACTTGCTGTGGCTACGGTAGGTGACATAGAACTGCTTTTGAGACTGTTCTGTGTCCTCCATAGCTGTGTATGGATCAGAGGTCATAAATATGGAGATAATATGATGAATCCATGTTCTCATTTTTGGCACTGTTTTTTAGTGGCAAAACTAGATATGCATTGCATTTTAAGTGATGTTTGTTTACCAATGTAGTCACGAAGGTGTACAAGTACTTGGCATTTTCCAGCCTTAGAACACAGGTAGGAACCCTAGTTCTTAAGGTGTGCATCAAACTCTGTCTTTCTAGCAGTGTCCCCCAAATTGGCTCTGACTGGTACCATGCTATGCGTGTGTGCATTCACATGCAAATGCAGTAAGCTTGTGTATACAATGATACGAAAGACAATTAGTCTTTCTTAAAGAGAGTGGCCATGTGAAGCAGAAGCACTGCTTTTTTTTTTTCTAATCCACAAGAAGAAAAGAGAATGATGCTCCCACCCTCCACCCAAAGAGGAAGCCTATAAGTATTGTGCCAGATGCTCTCATGATTCCAGGAACTTGGGAGGCAGGCATGAGGTGGAGCTCTGGAGGCAAGAGAATGGTGGGGATTGACTGCTGTGGGAGGGTTAAGCTGGGCTAGAAGGAGGACCCTGGGTAAGACGATCAGTCCTCACTCAGAAAGGCAAATGGGACAGACATTGGAAGAAGGAGAAAACAGGAAACAGGACAGGAGCCTACCAAAGAGGGCCTCTGAAAGACTCTACCCAGCAGTGTATCAAAGCAGATACTGAGACTCATAAACAAACTTTGGGCAGAGTGCAGGGAATCTTCGAAAAAAAGGGGGAGATAGTAAGACCTGGAGGGAACAGGAGCTCCACAAGGACAGCAACAGAACCAAAATATCTGGGCACAGGTGTCTTTTCTGAGACTGATACTCCAACCAAGGACCATTCATGGATATAACCTGGAACCGCTGCTCAGATGTAGCCTATAGACTCAGTTTCCAAATGGGTTCCCTAGACAGGGGATCAGGGGCTGTCTCTGAAATGAACTCAGTGGCTGGCTCTTTGATCACCTCCACCTAAGGGGGGGGGGCAGCCTTACCAGGACACAGAGGAAGACAATGCAGTCTTCCAGTCCTGATGAGACCTGATAGGCTAGGATAGAAGGGAGGAGGACCTCCCCATCAGTGGATTGGAGAAGGGGCATGGGAGGAGAAGAGAGAGGGAGGGCGGGATTGGGAGGGGATAAGGGAGGGGGCTACAGCTGGGATACAAAATGAATTAATTGTAATAAATAAAAAATTAAAAACCTGAAGCATAACAAACAAACAAAAAAGCCAAAACAAACAAAAAAACCCTACTTATCCTGATGTCTTTCTATTAACCAATAGAGTGACCCATTTCCTGGGACCCCAAACCAGACCCACACACACATGGTGAGCAGTGGGTGGAGAGATGGGACCATTATCTAGAAGATTCTTCTAATGGGGTTGTCATGCCAGCCACGACGACTTTCTTTTTCTTTCTTTCTTTCTTTCTTTCTTTCTTTCTTTCTTTCTTTCTTTCTTTCTTTCTTTCTTTTTTTATGTCCTGGATACATCTTGACATTGACCTGAACAAAAAAGGAGCTCATGGTGGGAGGAACAGTGGGGCCCACACAGAGAGAAATTCATGGTGGGACTTTCAAACGTTGCTTTGTCATAAAGACCAGCACAGCCTCGCCCTCTTCTTTTATACTTCCCCACCTCCTGGGCCGTCACCCTTTTGGGCTCTCCTTGCTTTCATGTTGGTTTGGGCTTATTCTTTGCAAAGTACTCAGAATGGTTCTTCTTTTTTTTTTCTTTTCTTTTAATTTATATGCATTCAGTGTACATGGTACCAGGATACACACAGACATTTTCATACTAGAATATAGCATGCTTTGATTTCCCTCATATTGCTTTCCTTTCTTCCTCCCCTTCACTCTCCTTTTCTGTCTTTAAGATTAAGAAAAATCCACATGTGTATAAACTGTATTTCCTTGTTTATGGGCTGATGGGCACCTTAGATGGGTTCCCTGATTCACCTGTGGGGGATAGTGGCACCACAGCAGACATGGTTGCACACACTTTTCTTTTCTATAATGTGTTGATGGGGACTCCCTCAGGTGAACATGGAGGAGGGGCACATCAGTGTCTTATGGTAGATCTATTCTTGCATTTTGGAAGAAGCGTCTTATCATAGTTTCTAGGCTCATTTATATTTCTACCAGCAATGTGTGAGGGCTCTCGTTTCTCCACATCCTCATTAGCATTTGTTGCTATTTGGTTTATTAATGACTGGAATTCTGACTGGCATGATATGGAATCTCAATGTAGTTTCACTTTGTGTTTTTATGATGGACAGTGAAATTGGATAATTTTGCATATGTTTATTGGCTATATGTAGTTTGTCTCGAGAAATTTCTGTTTATTTCACTATTTCATTTACTGACTGGATTATTTGATTTCTCATCGTTTTCTTTCTTGGGTTCTTTGTATACTTAAGATGAGTTGGCTGGTGACAATCAATTCCATTCATATCATCCCTTTCTCCTTGTATCTGTGTCATATACTTTTAGAATGCCCTTTGCAGACCATATGGCTTATCGTCCCAACCTCTTGTGTATATAGCTGATGGAGCTCCAGCCATTTGTGGCTCAATATTAGAGATGTGTCTGTATCTTGCTTTTAGTAGTGTGTGTGTGTGTGTGTGTGTGTGTGTGTGTGTGCTGCACGCTGAACAGTAAACTCGGGGCTTTGAACATGTTAAGCATAAACCGAGGTATACTTCACTCCAAGATCACATTTGATATAATTTAACTGTGACTTTAGGACCCTTTATTCTCTTCATCAGTAAAATGTTGATTATAATATCCAGCACATGAGGCTATTGTGAGAATTCAATTAAACTGGGCAACTTATGTAAAGCACAAGGCTCATTACAGACAAACCATAAAAGGTGGCTCTTTTGCTGTCCTCTGTCTCTAGTTCTTCCACCAAATATTCTTACCTTGTTTAATTTTACAAAGGAAAAACATTTCCAAACAAACAAGACTATTTTACTTAATATATTAAATATGTGCTAAAGATAGACAATTACTCAACAGTGCATTTGAGAGAAAGGCCTCTATGAGGAAAAAGATGAAGAGCATGAAAAAATAAATAAATAAAAAGAAAAAACTTTAGATGCTGGTTCAAAGAAAAACACAGCCACATGCAAAGACTAAATGGTGAAGAAATGAGAGGGTGAGATAGATAGATAGATGGATAGATAGATAGACAGATAGATAGAGACAGACAGACATATCTATGATAAATACATAGACAGATAACATAAATGCAAAAATTGGTGTATGTAGTGTTTGAGAAGTATCAAGTGAAACTTCTCATGCAATAAAAGGAGAAAAAGGGTATTGTTGGTAACTAAGGTAAATAACGCCATTCGGACAGCACTTCCAACTCCATTTGGAGTCTCACATTGATGAATGAGGAGTCACACCGTATCTACCCTGCTATACGCATTGCCACTCGGCAATGTATGAATTGCTACTTAGTACTTACTCTTTAATAAAACAGCTAATGAACTGTCCTTTTTCCTCTTGAGAAGTACCTAAGCATCCAGGCGGCAGTGAAGCTCAGATCTATCAGGCCTGGCTCCCGTGCACTGTTGCTCATAGCTGATTACCCCTTGTGCCCTTACTTGCCTCATAACTCAGCTTAGACTCCATAGCTTTTCTTTAGAGTAATTTTCTGGTACACACACTTCACCCTCATGTCCCTTCCCACATTCTACATGCCTATATGATGAAACAAAATCACATGCCTGCTCCCACACAGCTGGAAGTGGCTGGAGGCGGTTGGACCCCTGCAATTTGTAATCTTGAACATGTTTCATTAGGTTGAGAGGCTCCTAGGATATTAATAAGGCCTGGTTCTTGGTACATCTGTGAGGGTGCTTCCAGAGAGGATTAACTGAGAGGGTAAAACCCACTTTGAAGGTGGATTGTGCCATCCCATTGGCTGGGGGATCTGGGTGGAAAAGAGGGCAGAACAAGAGAAAGCAATTCATTCAGCCTAAGGCATTATTCTGTCTCTGCTTCTGGGTGCCTGGAGGTCTCTGATCCATCATGCCCCACCATGACAGGCTAAAACTTCTGAAACTGTGAGCCTAAATAAACCTTTTCTATCCTAAGCTGTTTTCCTCAGGTCTTTCATCACCGTGATGAAAAACGAATGCAGTGTGAATGAATGACAGCTGAGGGTCGGGTTTCATAAATAAAGTTTTGTTTGCTAATAGCCACATTCAATAGCTTTTCTAAGCCCATGGCTGCTTCTGTGCTGGCATGAAGAACTGACTAATTCCATGCAGACATTATGTCTCACAAAATCGAAAATAGTTTTTTACTGTTTTGTTTTTGTTTGTTTGTTTGTTTGTTTTTACAGAAAAAAATGCTCGCTTTGATCTACTTACTTTTTTCACACATTTTTCTCCTTCCTCACCTCTGTAACATCTGATCCCTGGCTTACTTCTGTTTTCCTGCTCTCTGTTTTTCTATGGAGACAGACACATTTAGGAATGCACTCCTACAGGTTCCCAGCTGTACAGTTACAAGATTACTAGTGTCATTACACACTGTCTTCCCTTTTGTCACCGTGCATGGGCTGTCCATGTTTACCCCCAAAGTCAAGCCTTCCACTGTGCACCCGGCCCTATTTCTTCTCAGCCACTCAAGGGTATTTTTTTCCCACCAATTTTATCGTGTCTTGCATCATTAACTTTTCCCTCTTTATCAGCTCCCTCCTAGCAGCACAGAAGCACGCTGTTACATCTCACCTCAAAGAAGGACAATTCTTTAGTCAACACTCTCCTCTTCCTACCCATTTCATTTCTCTTCTTTTTGTTACTTAAAGACAGAAAGTTGTCCTTATTCGAAACATACAAATTTCCTTCTCTTTCCAGCCTTTGCTAATTAGATGCTCCATCCTTCCACTGAAACAGTTGCTGTTACATTAATCTGTAGGTTTCTAAACCCAGTGTATCTTCTGTGATCATCTCACAGGATCATGATCTGAAGCACCAGACAAAGGAAATTGTTCCTTTGAACTTTCTCCATATCCTTCTACCCAATGGGTGTTCTCTGAGTTTATGTCTTTAAATTCTCTTACATTACAATTGTTTATTTGTTTCTTAATTTATTACATGTGTCTGTGACTATGTGTGTACCTGTGTGGGTGGACATGCCATGATACATGTGTAGAGGTCAGAGGAAAGCCTGTGAGAGTTGGCTCTCTGCTTTCACTATGTGAAAACAGGGATTGAACTCAGGTCATCAGGCTTGGCAGTAAGCACCTTTACTCTTGGCGACATCTTGCTCACTCTCCAACTCCACTCTACATCTTACTCAGTGCTCTTTTGGTCCCTAATTAGTGAACTCCGGCTTGCTCTTAAGATTTTGCTTGCCTCCATCCATATGCTGGGCTCTTCAGCGATCTTCCAGTCATACGGCATAAAAAAATATCAGTACAGAAACTTTTGTCTGACAGCTAACATAGGGTTCTCTGACACACTATGCTCTCAGACATACCTGGTTTTCTTATTCAAATGCGCTTTTGGAAAAGCAAAACACTTTAGACCTTTTGTGTTTATTCACAAATGCCTAAAGTGGATCATGTTGTCTATGCTTTCGTTTTCTGTCACTATGGATACATGGGTGGATTTTTATTTTAATAAATAAAGATCTTCATTAGCTTTGGAAGAGAGCAATGCTACCTTTTGCATGGCTACATTTGTTTAGCAGTCTCATGACAGTCAGTCCCAAGATTTCAGGACTGAAATCTTGCTGTTGCAAGCAACATGAGAGGATTATCTTGTAACATGTGAATAATTATTTCCTTAGTTAAATCTCAAAGGGAGGTTATAGAAATCAAGACCACCAAGACTATTGCAGTGCCTTAAAACACACTGTTACTGCATTTACATAAATGTTTAAATATAGATAAGTATATTTTTGCACATTCCCTGATAAATGGTAAAAATTGTACAACAAATAAATTATAGGCGGCTTAGAACTGCTCTCTTGCTGGTTGCATTCAAAACAGCTGTCAGGAGTCCAGTTTATGTAGGGACATTACATAGTCAGTCTGTACAGCATGTATCCCTAGCCTGTGGATGTTAGGGAACCTGCAGTGTTCACTCCATAGCTCTGTAGGAACTTAGAGACTGGCAGCCACCACTTTGCTGGTGAACATTCATAGAAGGAATGAATCCACTTTGCATGTGATCACAAAAGAAACCCATTTCCTCCTTCATCCAAGTCCTTCTCTGCATGATACAGCAACATGCTATACTGGTAGCATTAATTTTGGTGCTAGCAGACTTGTAAAATGTTCTCATTAAAGCAGAGTAATTATAGATCCATGGTGGAAACAAAGTGGGATTTTAATGTCACTTCCTAGGCTTCATTTTTCTGATGTGCTGGAAATCAGGGCAACCACCTCAGCTCTTCCTAAATACCAGGAGAAATGTTGAAGGAAGAAGTAAGCTTGTTAATTGCCGGGACTGCAGACACCCATTGCTGCTTCCCGTTCAAATACACTTTCTCACTGCAGTTCTGATCTGAGCCACTAGATGGTGGATGCTGTTCTTCACCGGCATCAAGAACTGTGCTCAGGAGGGAAAGAGGCCTAGGGGGAGAAGAGGAAGGGTGGGTGGGACTGGGAGGAGATGAGGGAGGGGGCTGCAGCGTGGATACAAAGTGAATAAATTGTAATAAATAAATATATAAGGGAGGTAAATGAAAATAATTTTTTAAAAATAAATATATAAATTAAATTAAAAAAAAGAACTGTGCTCAGCCATGCAGCCCTAGGGCTATAACCAACAATAATAAAAAAAGGCAAACTTATCCAGTAACAGCTTAGGGGTGTAATAGAAACTCTTGTGCTTACCTATTTTTATGTGTATTATGCAGAGTTGGAGAATACTGTTAAAATTATTTTCCTAAATAATTCCAAATCTTTGAGTGGGACCAAAAGATATCTCTGATTTTTTTAAGATAGTCACAGCAACTGATTTAAAATACCATAATTCAGAAAGTAATGTAAGATAGCTATTTTTCTTTTACAATAGCCTATGTGGACAGATCCTTAGTAGGGGTACCTTATATTAAAGTGTTAAGGATAGATTTTTTAAAAAAGACCACCTTTTCAAGTATCTTGGAAGAGCTTAAGATTAAGTCCTATGATACCTACATTACAAAGATGAAATAAGGTGAAATTTAATGCTGAAATCCAGTCCATAAGCAACTTTAATTTGTGTTACAATGTAAATTTGCTTTTGTGTGTTACTATGTAATGATGTGAGCAATGATTCTTTAGTTGGATTTAATTTGGTTGTTTATTTATTTACAATAATTTTATTTGAGAGTTAAATATCATTAAGTCCAATTTTTTTAAATGGCAACTTAATTTTACTTAAGAAATATGCATTTTAGAAAAGTTGGCAGAATAAAGTCCTATTCCTTAGCTTACAGCGTCTCTTACAATTTTATACATGCACAAACATTTACCCCTAGATGTTATTTTTCTAGTAACATCAGGATACCATATACTTTTTACTGACTTCACACCTTTATATGGTAAATTACAGTTTTATTGTGTCAAAAGTGGCCATATTTCCTTCTTTATCTAAAGGCCCTCTCTCACAGGTTTTTTTTTCTTTTTTTTGCCAGTTCACATATGCTCAACCATGCTATGTTTTAAGACCTCCTTTTGTTATTTATAGATTATGTCTCTCTGTCTCTGTTGCTCTGTGTGTGTGTGTGTGTGTGTGTGTGTGTGTGCACTGGAAATGGTGTGTGGAGTTAGATCTACCACTGGATTAACAGGTGAGCCATCTGACTTGGGGGCTGGGAACTGTCCTCCAGTCCCCAGAAAGAGCAACAAATGCTCTTAACCACTGAGCAATCTCTGCTACCCCAATATTTTTAATTAATTTAAACGTGCATTTTATTCTTTCCTGCCATCTCAGTCTCAATCCTTACGGATTATCCCTGCCATCTGAAGCTCAAAGTAATTTTCTGAGGCTTTAATAGTCAGAGATGACTACAGCAAGGCTGTGTGTTCTTTCTTCATGGAGAAAATAATTGTTAAGCCAACCAAAGCAGGTAGGCTGGCAAGGGATACTTCAAGCCCATCTTCAGTGTACGTTTACAAGGTGAGGTGTGATGCTTGTAGGTAGACCTTTAGTAGCAAAGATGTGAAAAGTCAGTGAGATTACAAAAAAGGCCAAAATGGTGCTTCTGAAAGCAGATGCTAATTTTATGCTTTCATCCTCTGAATTGCATTCCTCTGACATTTAGACATCATTTTAAGGGAAACGTTTTTATTAAGTGGGAAACAAGATTTCTTACTGGATAATGATGAATGATGACTGTGTTCTAAAAATACAGTCGACTTACGATGATTTGATGACCAGCCAGTAGTCTGTTTCATCTATTCCTCGTTTATCAGCATTTCTTTTGCGGCCTCCTTCTGTCATGTTCTCTGATAATCTAAATCTTCAGAGAGTGGACAGATGCAATGGGCAGTGGTTAACGGGAAAATCTTGGTCAGGTATCAGCTATGAGAAAGTTCGGTTTTTATTTTGTGGGCAGAAAGAACTTTATGGTTAAGGTGAAAAGTCTTATATACTATGGTTTTTTCTTTTTTAACTTTTGGTTTACTTCATCTCTTTATCTACATTTGAAAAAATGGTATTTATTCATTCTTTCATTCATATGTTTACAGAATTTATGGATCCACTCTTTATGACAATGGACATACATAATCTGGTTATAAGGTGAGTCATTAGCTTTCCTTTCTGCCCGACTCTTTTCTCCAGATCTCAGTGATGTTGTCCACTTACATACAGACTTCTGAATTTGCATTTCTAACCTATTTTCCTTTGTTGAATAAACACATTTTTGAACCTATCTGGAAAACAGATTCTTTTAAATATCTTAGTTAATATTTCTCTCTTCTTTATTGGTATTTATACCAAATATTTATTGAATGGCTCCCAAAATTTCATGCATAAAGCTGATTATGATATGTATGTATGTATGTATGTATGTATGTATGTATGTATGTATGATGCAAGTTCAATACCAAACCAATTCTTCCTACTTCTGAACATGCCATATCTTGGTTTGCTCTTTGGCTCAATGGTATCAGCTCCACCTGGCCAACCAAGCCAAAGCTTCTCACCTTGTCTTGCCCAGCAGTTACCAAGTGGTGTTTTAACTCCATTTATGAAATTACCTTCAACTTCTCTAGTCTTAACTTCAGTAGCTATCACTGTAAATCAGGCCCTTATTAGCCCTTGCCTGGGTTATGCAATCAGTGGTTATCCTGGCTCCAATCTCTTCTCTTCCAATTCATCCCAAATTAGCTTCTTAAACACAAACTTAATTATGTTATTTTCCTGCTCAAAGATATTTGGCGGCTCCCTACTGACTGCAATATAAGATCCAAATGTGTTTCATATAATCCATTACACCTGATCTCAACTCACCTTGTAACAGTTCCCAACTCTGCCATTTCCTAAATTGAAAATGCAATGTCACAATCTGCCTGTGTTTAAGCCGTCTTCTCTTTCTGGATACAGTAAGAATGCATCACACTTGTGGGACCCTTTCCAGTGTAGAAAGGACTTTTTTCCTCTGAATTTAAAGCCGGTAAAACTCAAGGTTCTAAATATGCAGATGACCTACTTAGCAAACTAATAAAATTGACACTTAGCAGGAAAGTCCAGGGAGTAAACCTAAGTGGACAGCAAAAACCAAACCAACCAAATCAAACTATCACCACCACCACCATCACCATCACCAGATGAGGATGAGGAAAAGTGGACTCAGAACACAGGTTTCCATCAATATTTAACATTCCATATTGTAATGTATGCAATTCTTTTATATAGACTGTCAACTTTTAAGTCATATACTTTTGATTTATAATGAGTTTGAAATATAACATCACGTTTCATTCATAGCCTCTATGATGTTATCCATCCTATTTCTACAATTTAATAGTGATTTACTAAAAATAGGGGGTCAATCTAGATTCCAAAACATTTTGTAAAAAACGGTACATACTAATTTCAAAGTGTACCATATACAGCACCATAATTTGATGGAAGCATGTGCTTTCAACAACTGTTTAGTCCCTTCTCTGAAATGATGGTAGGAGCCTAATGAAGGTCCACAGGGACATATCTTACCTACAAATTTCAAACTTGAACAGTAAGTATCTCCATAACACATGAATGCCCCAAAGACCCATGATCAGGATGAACTTCTGGTTTTTCTTGCTGCTAACAATATCCTGAACCTCCCTGCATAACATTTTACGTAGCTGAGACAATTCGATGCAATGCTCATCCACATTCATCACTGTGCAAACAATATATTGGCGTGAGATGGCGTTGATGTCAGTTCATTGATAGCTGGGGTGGCTTAAGTTGGTAGTACTGTTTAGGGGCTGCTTGGTTTTTTTTGTTGTTTGTTTGTTTTGTTTTGTTGTTTTTTTCAATAATTACTACATGCGCCTGACACAGAATGCCTATACTACTACTAAAAAAAAATAAAGCACAGTATCTTCTCTTTCAGTTAGGAAGGGAGGCAGAAATTTGAGTAACTACGGAAACAAACAATAATCTTCCCAAGGTAAGTGTAGGCAGAGTATACTTCAAAACTGAAGGGGTGTCTCTTAGCTGTTAGAGGTGGGTTAGGAGTTCCCCTGGTACCAAGGTAGCATGAGATTTTAATGTGCGTGCTTTCCTAATACCCTGCTTTTATCTTAGTGTTCTAGAAAGCAAGTTGTTTGTGAAGACTGTAGAGATCTTAATCTGAAATTAAATTGACAAAACGTTCTACACGGAGAAAAAGGTGTGAACAGTGGCCCGGGATAGCGGGAAGGCTCCCTTTCAGAAATCCCTCCTGTCGGAATCAGGTTGGAGAAGCTGAAGGGAAATAAGCAAAAGAGTAGAAAGAGAAGAGAATGAATCTGAGGAACTTGGGATGACATGATAAGATGGCGGGTTTTGCTGTGAGTGTCTTGTAGATTCACTGATAGGTTCTACCTTTAGGCTTGACAGTGTGACTAGAGCTGAAACTGTGGGTCAAATGGATGCAGAAGGAAAAAGTGACCTCATGTGTTGATGGGCTGTGGACAGAGTTGGAGAAGAGGAGGCTTCAGGGATGACACAGGTTTTCAGGACGAGGAAAAGAAGATGCTATTTTCTTGATAGAGAGAAAAAAAGAGACAAAATGGATCTAAAGGTTTGGTACCAATACCAAGGCCAAATGGAAATATGGAGCAATTCGGCAGTATGTCTTAGGAGAGGGGTCTGACAGGAAAATCTATTTTTCTAGGCATTGCAGCCCTGGGTGAGTATGCAGAGGAGGAAGAGGGCTAGGGATGACGTTTTATTAAACACCAGAACTTTAAGTAGGAAAAGGTACCAGAAAGATACTCAAGGAAGCACAGATTTCCCAAAGCTGCCTTCTCATTAATGACTGTCACCAAGATGAAGGATACACAGCTATTCCTAAAGAGTGCAGAATAGCTCTGGCCACCTGACACCCTGTTCTACCTGGCTTCCCTCCCAGACCCACATTGCTATCTCACATATGTTCAAAGTGGCTGGTATTCTCCTTTTCCTCACGTTCTTCCTCTTGTCCACTGGCAGCATCAGGAATTTAAGACTGGACAGATGGACATCTGACAAGATGGCGGATAGGCAGGAGGAAAAGTGCTAATGTAAGCAAAGCCAATTCTGGGTAGTGAGGCTCTTCTTCCCTTAGAGTGAGGACTCACTGGAGTGCTAAGGTTGGCTGCTTTTGAGCTTTCCTGACAACAGTACCACTGTTCCCAAGTCTCTGGGCACCTAAATTACACAAGCAGGTAGAGGACAGCAATGTAACAAAAGCCACTCTTAAAATCCTGCCCAGAGGAATCCTGGGCACATATGGTTGACTACAGAGCAACATTTACCTGTGGACAGCATGAGACCAGCTGGCAGTATATGGAAGGGGTTTTCTGGTGCCCTAGTGCCTGGCATCAGAAGAAAGTGTTACTGGTGAGGGTAAATACACCCGATGGGTACCATGGGGGGGGGGAGAATGACTTTCAGAAGCTTGTGTGGCTTTGCATGCCTCTGATCTCAGCCTGAGAGCAGCTGAGCCAGGAACATGATGTCTTTGGGACCAGCCTGGACTATACAGTGAGTTTCATGCCATCCTGAGCTATATAGTGGGACAAAGTCTCAAACAATAACTTTGATATTCCATTTTATTACAGTTAATCTACACATCAAAGCAACTCCTGTGGATACTGTTGCCCCTGAACATCTGGTCATTTGTTTTCTGTTTCCCCAAGGCAGGCAACCTTCTTCATAACCTTGACGGACGCATTTCTTTTGGAAAGTCAAGCAAAGCCAAAGTTCTTCAAAGAGAAAGTAATAAGAAAAGAAGCAGCTTCCTCGGAGAAGGCATGGGGGGATCTAGGCCTGAAGTTTCATTTGGGGTACCAGGTAATACCAGAAAAAAATGGAGTCCCCTCTTGGTGTTCTTAGTCTCATAATGAAAGAATTTAAAAATAGAATCGAACAGAAGTTGGAGGACAGTTGTATTAGGGATTAAAAAAAAAACTCCATGGCAGGCAAACTGAGTCACAGCGGCTACCAGAGGAGGAGAACAGAGAAGAGAAGGAAAAAAAAAAGAACTATGAGTTTGAGTTAAAGCAGCATAGAGGTGAGGCACGTGAAGGACAGCCAACCAGTACTGGAGAGGGAAGGTTTAGATTCTGTGATGGTTTGAATGGGGATGGCCCCCATAGGAATAGATATCTGAATCCTTAATCAAGCAGTGGAAATGTGTGAGAAGAATTAGAAGGATTAGGAGGTGTGGCCTTGTTGGGGAGATATATGTCACTGAGGGTAGGCTTTGAGGTTTCTTTTTTTTTTTTTTGGCTTTGAGGTTTCAAATTCCAGCCAGGCCCATTGTCTGTCTATTTATTTATCTATCTATTTATTTATTTATTTACTTACTTACTTACTTATTTATCTTGAAGATGTAAAGCTTTCAGCTATGGCTCCAGCACCATGCCTGTCTGCTTCCTCCCATGATGACCATGGACTAAGTCTCTAAGACTGTAACCAAGCTTCCACTTATATAGTTCCTTATATAAAGTCTATATAGTTTCTTATATAACGCCTTGGTCATGGCAGGAAAATAGTAATTAAGACAGAGAAAGAGAAAGGAAGCCCAGGGTACCAGAAAAGCTTGGTCATGCTCTGTCCAGATCAGCAAGAAAGTGAGAGAGGAAAGCAAAAGGAAAAGCTGTGCCTCTGAACCACAGAGGTGAGCAGACCCTACGAACTTCAAGGTGGCTTGTAGGGACGGTACTGGGGGACAGAGCATTGTGGGACAGAAAAGAACATTATTTCATTAAGGGGACAGGCATTATGGCTCTCTCTTTGGCCATTGTTAATGTAAGCCTGCTTTCCTAGAAATGATCTCTTCTCCCTGAAGGATGTGGTTTCTTAGGCAGGTAACTAACTAGTTCCATTGGTTGGGCAGACTAGAAGGTTAGGTTTCCATTCAGGCCAGAGATTTCGCCCCCTTGCCCAGAGCTAAGTAGTTAGCCTTCACTGGTGCTGTTGATGTTGACATCTTTATTGCAATGGCTAATTAATCAATCTTTTCTTCAAACTCTTTTTTCACATGACTGAGTCTCCTTAGTTACCAATTGGAAGATCTCTCTATGGAGAATGAAGTTCTCAGTTCTCTAGATGAACAAGTATGGGTCAATGTTGCCTCAAATCTCCCTGTCTTCAGCTCACCTACTGACTGCCACAAAATACTCATGTGACCCAAAGTGTAGGCACCATGTCTCTCTCTGGGAATGACCTGATCCCCTGTTTTCCCTTCAGTATTTGATAGCTCTCACAGGATCCCTGTACCAGCCTGTATCATCCCCCATATATGCTGCCTTTCTTTGGTCGGAAAGAGCCTGGAGTCAAATTAATAGGAGCAACAGTGAGGTGAGAACTTGGACCAATGGACTTGTACTCTGGACTTGTACCAGGCTGAGGGAGGGAGAACAGCAGCTGCCTGCCACGGCTGGAGACCCCAGGGGCATCCGAGTCACTGCAGAAACCATGACATGTTCTGTAAAAGTGAATGGTATGTGTACGCTACAAAGCTGAAGTGAACCACTGAGATTTCAGTCCTTAATGTGCAAAAAGGACATGCTCTACTCTGGGTGCTGCCTTCATTTTGGGACGATTAAAAAAAAAAAAGCATGGTAGAAGAGGAAAAACTGTCGAACACTGGTGGTCAGTCTTGCTACAGAGGATGGGCCTACGACCGACTAGTCACTCATCTTTTTGGACACACAGTCACTTACAAAGTCCTGGCCTGTCCATTGTTCTTCTCTCTCCTTCCATTCCAATTTGCTTACTTGTGGTGGGCCAATTGGCCCCAAATACAAAATTTTCAGAAGCTTAAGTAAGCCAAACCGGATACCACAGTTCCCAAGAACTGAAAACATATCTGTATTTGGCCATTCTCAGTTACTGACCTGGGCCTCTGACATACAATAACTGTCACATGTGTTGTGCTGGGCATCTTCTGATTGTCCCCATGGAACCACACTTTCCTCTGTGATCTGACTCTACTTCCAGGCACCTGTGGATCTAATGGTTGCTAGCTTCCTGCTAGGCACCTGCTCAGACTGACAGAGGGAAGGGGAAAAGGCAGTTTTTGTTCTCCCGGGACCCTTCTTTCAGCTGGCCCTCTCCACAGTCTGTCTGTCTGTGTCCAGTCTGAAGCGCCTCACTTCTCTTGCCTTTCAGAATGAGGTGCTTAACAATGCCCCGAGGTTACTAGCCCTGGAGAGGGGGAGGGGCAGCACGCCCTCCTTGCTGCAGCTCTCCAAGTAGCTCTCTGCTACAGGATATTGTCTGTTTCCTGATAGAACCTGGGTTGTAAACCACTAGGGTGCCTGAGTCTTAACAGACCACTACGCAGGCTCACCTCTGCATTTTCAAGCTGGGAATTATTTTCCATTGACAATGGCTATGGTGATCGTTTTGTTTTATGGTGTTTTGGAGAAACAGTTCCATTGTGTAGCTGTGGCTAGACTGAAACTCAATACCTGAGTAAACCAGTCTAGCCTTGAGCTTGCAGCAATTCCTCTGTCTCTGCCTCCCCAGGGCTAGGTTTACCAGTGTGTACCATAATGCCTGGCTTGGCCATGGTGGTTTTAAAACTTCTGAGATAGAAATGGTTTTCTAAATAATCTGGTTGGGAAAAAAAATTTCATGTTAGAAAGAGATCAAATGGTGTCAGTTCCAGGTCAGAGAATTCCTAATAAGGTTTTACAGAACTTGGCTTAATAGAAAGAACACTGAACCAAATTAGGTCAGAAGCCAAGGGCTTGAGCCACAAATTCATCAATTATTGTGTGACCTTGACAAGTCATTTAACTACTCTGAACTTTAGTTTCCACAAATGTCAAATAAGGGCAATAAATGGTGACCTGTTTATCTCATGGGATATTAGGGGCTACCCATTGAATAATAGCCCTGAGAGTGCTGTGCAACCGAGAAGACACAGCAACATTACCTTCAAGAGTTGTTACGAGGACGAACCTCATCCAATAAATGAACATGCACACTTCCAGAGGGTCCTCAACACCTCTCCACCTGGTGAGAATAAGGCTACTGGTGGGCAAATCTGATGACGCCAGGTCAGTCAGATCCGTGGGACCACATGGTGGAGGGGGAGAACTCACTCTGACCTCTGCACAGGCCCTGCTGCATGACAGCAAAGGAGAACGTGCGCGTGTGTGCACATACACACAGGCATTATGCACATTTGCAAATGCAATGTTGAAGTTATGGTGCCCAGGACTGAGGCAGGCTCTGCACCCAGGCGCCTCAGCTTTTCAGCTAGCTCATCAGGAAACGCTGATGCCCACATTCCTAATGTTCTCATCAGTAAGATGGAAGAGCAGTAACGCTGACCTCACAGTTGCTCAGCACAGAGGCAGCGAGCTCAAGGCCTTGCATATGAAAGTTCTCCGTGTGCATTGCCTTGAGGAAGAAGAGATCACCCAGGAAGGGTGTCATGCAGCTCTGAACATGGGTTTTACGTCATCTTAGAACATGAATCACACATGTGCTAGGTTTGGACAACTTATGGCCTGTCCTTTACATGTATGTTTATCTCCCTTATGAACAGTAAATAGAAGAGAAGATGTTGGCAATGTGTTTAATGCAATGCCATACATGTAAGTGTTCAATTAAATGCTCATTATCCATTTTGGTGTTGCTAAAATAAAAATTCCGTTCCTCTATTTTTCATACCATACTTGTTTTTCATACATAGTCCTCAAATAGACCTGGGTTATGTAATAGACATTTGCAAGTCCAAATGCATAATGTATGTAAAGTAACTACGTTGAGCTGCTGTATATACCGTTAGAAGACTGGAGCCTCATCACAATGCCTACTAGGAACTCCATGCCTTCTGAAGCTGTGTTTGCCCGAATCTGATATTTCAGCATGAGATCTAATCCTCTGATTCAAGTGTAAGTGAAATCAGCCATTGGTAAACATGGTATCTGTCCTCAAGCTTCTGGCAAAGAAATCATTTTGTTTGTGCTCAGGACAGTGTCTGCCTCTGAAGTTGAACATGAAGGTCAACAAATTCCTTGAGAGTCACTAGCATGTGTGGTTTATAGATTGAACTTGGGAACAATTACCCAAGCACAGCTTAGCCTGTGCTTTTGACTGGTGATGTCCGACAAGTTCTTTGACTGCACTCTGCCCTGGAGTCTTCCTCTAGATGATGGGAGTCTTTGAACTGACCTCAGAGTATTAAATGAATTAATACATGCAAAGGACCTGGGCACTGTAATAACTATTAGCTCTTAAATAACCATTGTTTCATTACCAATGGTATAATTTATGAAGAAGTTGAGAGCCCTTTTATCTAGATAACTGGTTCTCAACCTTCCTAACACTGTGACCCTTTAATATAGTTCCTCATGTTGTGGTGACTCCCAACCAGAAAGTTGTTTTTGTTGCTACTGTAATTTTGCTACTCTTATGAATCATAATGTAAATATCTGTGTTTTCCAATGTTCTTAGGCAACCCCTCAGAGGGTTGTTTGACCCCCAAGTGAGGGAACTCAGAGGTTGAGAACTGCTGGTCTAGAGAGTAGTGGCAAACTACAACCTGCTAGCCAACTCCTGCCCTTGCTCTATTTTGCTGATAAAGTTCTACTGGAACACAGTTGTGCTTATTTGTTGATTGTTCATGGCTGCTTTTGTGCTACAAGGACAAAGCTGAGTAGTTGCAACAGGGACCTTATGGTTGCAAAACCCCAAATATTTACTAGCTGGCTCTTTACAGAAAATCTTTGCTGACAACTGGATAAACAATGACTACTAACACATTTTTCTCAGAAGAAAAAGTTGGCAGTGGAATTATTTATCCTGGAAAATATGTTTATATGCATGTGTTTGCTATTTGCATTCTTTCAAGTGACATGTTGTCTTCTGCAAACAAGAAAAACAGACGCCCTTGCAGAGCCCTGGACTTTCTCTGTCCCCCATCAGTTCTGCTTAACAAATTAGCATGCATGAGGACAATGCTAGGGAGTCACTGTCAGCAGAAGAGCTATCCCGTTATTTTCCAGTGGCATGAATGGATTTGTGCCGTTATTCCTGTCTTTCAGTAGACTACCACTATCAACAGCCTCATTTACTGACAAGGGGCTGGTTGGGGTGCACACAGCCTATGGCTTGCAGTTTTGTTTTTCCTGTGAAGGAAGCCAGTTGAGCTGAAAAAGGAATTGAACTCCCATCACTGGCTTTATGCAGTCCATCAGCTATTATGTTTATAAATGACTAAATCATAGTTACTGCTAGGAATAAAAGCAACTTCCTTAAAATATGCATTTTGTTTCTGTTTTTAGAATTTATATTTCATCGACTTTCATAAATTGATTTTTGTGCATGCATATTCCCTCCATAACCCTTTATCCTTCCCATCTCAACCCTTCCCTGCAAGTGATAGGAAACATGCAATATTTCTCTTTCTGAGACTGATTTAATTTACTTAATGTGATTATTTCATCACATCCTGTTGTAGCTTCATTTTTTTTTTTTATTAACAGAGAACAGGAAACCCAAATATTTCTAAAGGTCAACAAAAGTTCTTCAGTGTGGCCAAAGGGATGGTAGTCCCATTCTCCTGCCTTTGTGTTGTATGTGTGTCTACTGATGCTTTTCAGTTTAGGACTGAAGCTAACTGAAGGATGGCATGGAAGATGAAGCTGCAATGCTGGATTCACAACTGAGCTGGACATTAGAGATTCAAGTCAATTACGAGAGCCAGCCGGGATTGTTCCCTGGATTATATTTAGAAACCTATTTGCATGTATTTGTGACAGTCACAATATGGCATATCAAACCTCTGTAAATCTCATGATGTAATTGAAAGCAAACGACTATTGCACATCTCCTTAATTCACCTGCTCCTATCTTTTGATTGTTGCTCAGGTGAGAAGAATGACTCAGGATTTTGACAAGAATAAAGAAGAAAAGGATGTCTATTATCTAAAATCCCCTGAAGACTCTAAAGTGGAAGAAGAAATTGTATCTGATGGAATATTTATGCACACACTAAAGCAGATCTTAATACTTGGTAAAGTTAATGGCTATAGAAATGAAAAACTTGAGACAAATTTGTGAATGGACAGAAGGCAAAGGTCTGAAGTGCTAACATGGCCCAGACAAAGAGTACATTTGTATCATTAGTACACCATGAGATAGATTATCTTTTCCTTTCTTTGTTTGACACAGGATACTACTATATAAGCTGGCTGGCCTGCAACTCGTCTGCCTGCCTCTGTGTCCCAGATGCTGTGGTTAAAGCTATGCACCACCACACCAGGCTGAGGCGTATTTTTCTTAGAGGTCTTGGCACATAGACCTTGCTGTCAGGAGTTTTGAAGGGGAGGAAAGCTGCAAAGAAAGGAATGATGGAAATTTCCAGTGTTCTGGGAATAAAGAACATACTATGCTAGAATAACTTTGACCAGAAAATAACACAAAGCCCCCTTTTCCTTCCTTCCTTCCTTCCTTCCTTCCTTCCTTCCTTCCTTCCTTCCTTCCTTCCTTCCTTCCTTCCAAATATCAGCTAATAGATGACCAAATCAAAAGAGATGGAAAAGGCATTTGCTAGAGCTTGTTGCTGTATCCTTTCTTCAGTCTTCAGTTAAAAACAACGGAGGGCAGGAATGGTTCAGTAAGTAGGCGTGCCTGTCATGTAACATGCTCATTTGTGCAGGCCATACTCAGTTTTATTCTGCACGAACCCATCAAGGAGCTTGTCAACTGTTCTAGCTCTAACTCCTCTTACGGCATGTGCTCTGCTATTACCAGAGTAATGAGAAGCAGCAAGGGTGCGGGCTCTGGGGCTTTATTTGGTGTACATTCTGGTTTTGCCATTTACCATCTGTGTGACCTTGAGCAAATCAGTCTAAGCCCCTGTGCCTCCATATAGACATCTGAAGCAGAAATAAAAGGAATGCCTATTGCTGCAGAAGGCTATTGTGACAAATGGATAACTATGAGTGAAGTGACTGGAATTTCCATTATATGTATCATTATTTTGGTGCAGGAAGCTGATTGGGTCTCCAAGAAAAGAGAGGTCAAATTCTTATACCTAGGACCAGTAAATATGACCTGATTTGGATACAGCATCTTTAGAGATTAAAAATCAAGGGAAGATGAGGACATACTGGGTTAGGGTAGGCCCTAAACACAAAGGCAGTTATGTTTATAAAGAAATGAGAAAAGCATCAGTTGTTGAGGAGTGGCACGGGGAAGAATGCCATGGAAGAAGCAGGCACACACTGGATATGAGGCTGCAAGCTACAGAGCACCAAGGGTTACCAGGAATAGCCAGAAGCTACAAGGTTCTTCACCAGAGGTAAAGTATGAATTGATTCTGCCTTAGAGATTTGGACACCAGTGTGACTCTGCATATACTCTAAAATTCCTAGCTTCCAAAACAGTGAGAAAATATTTCTGTCATTTTAGGTACTTAGTCCATTGTCATGTCAGCTCTTGGAAATGAAGACATTGGGCCAGCAAGTTTCCATGTGAGTATCCCAAAGCTCTAAGGCAGTGGCTGTCAACCTGTGGGTCGACACCCTTTGGGGGCAGGGTGTGGGGTGGGGTAGGGTCTAACGATCTTTTCACAGTGTTTGCAATCAGATGTCCTGCCTATCAGATATTTACAACAATCACAAAATTACAGTTAGGAAATAGCAACGAATATAATTTTATGGCTTCAGGTCACCACAATATGAATGTATTAAAGGGTTGCACATTTGGAAGGTTGAGACCCACCTATCTAAGGCAAAGCTAGATTCTCCTTTACCATTTGACTTTTCAATCCCTTTCGCTGAACTCCTGTGAACATGTCTATGGGCTTTTTGGTGTTGTCTTAAAAGATCTAGTGTATACCCAGAATAGCTCTTGAAAACATATATATTGGGTAACTCAGATGAAAACATGAGGGTTCATGAAATTAGCATGAAATTATTCATACAGATGAATAAGGTCAGTCATTCATACTTTTCAGTTTAGATTATATACATGGAGCTCCTGGAGATGGTTAGTTTTAAATTGTCAATGTTCCACAACCCCCAGTCACCGAAGAAGAGAGCAACAACTGAAGAATTGTCTAGATCAGGTTAGTCTTGGAATTCCTGGGAGGCAGTCTTGATTGTTAATTAATTGACCCAGCCCAGTCTGGACAGAACCATCTCATGGTCTTGGCTCTGAACTGTATATGAGTAACAAAAGCTGGATGAGAGCAAATGAGCAAGGATGCATTCGCTTTCTCTCTAATCTTGACTGTAGATGGGATGTTCCTGTTCGGACATCCCCAAAACAGTGATCTGTAACCTGGCCCTGTTAAGCCAGAAAAACCCTTTGGTCCTAAGTTGCTTTCTGTCTGGACATTTCTTCATAGCAACAGAAATAAGACTAGATCTGTCATTTTTTTCCCCCTCGTTGGCTTCAGGGGAAGAGATTGGGTTGTGGTGGTGGTGGTGCCCTTATCCAGCTACCACTACCCAGCGCCACGGACATAGGAGACACTTGCTGTGAGAAGGTGTCTCAAACCTAGATTCACTGGAGTAAAATGGAAAGAGAATGTCAGTTTTTCAGTCATAACAGCCTCATTTAAGTGTCCAGAAGCCTCTGTGGCTAGTAGTTACCATGTAGGACCCCCACAGACAGAGGGTATCTCCATGACTGTATCACGTACTCTTGGACTGCACTCGGTGATGTGCTCACCAGAACAGGATTTGCTTGGGATACAAGTAAAACAAGCAGACAGGCTGTATGGATAAAAGGAGGTGACATACTTTAATAGTACAGACTCATCTCCATCCTTTATCAGGGAAAGAGGAAAACGTGACTAGGGTGGAACCAATCCTTCATTGGCTGCTCACAAAGAGGTTCTCACTTGTTGAATGATCTGCTGTTTTCTTCTTCAAATTATCTATCCTTGTCTTATGTAAATTGGACAAATGTTATCTATTTTACCCAATCATTGTAGCTTGCAAATCAATATGAGCAAAAAGTCGCTTATATCTGAGTTCAAGAGTTAACTAGAGATGCTATCACCTGCTGTCTGACCTGTTGGACAGATACTCTTGGCATAGAAATGGTTAATATTTCAGTCTCTTTACACTGTGAGGGAGGTGAATGTTGCAGAGCAACAAATGCGATCAAGAAATCCGCGCACTCTGATCTCTCTCCTCCTCTTCAGATTTCATCATACAGATGAATAAATTGCTATAAAAATACCCAAAATAAAACTAAAAACAATGACTGAATCATTTTTTTTTTTTAATCTCATGCACTGTGTGTTCAGGTAGCAAGAAATTTAATTCCAGTCGGACCAGTCTCCTGTGATTTTTTTCCCTTTCATCTAAGATATTTTTAATGCTCAGAGGCATTATAATGGAAAAGCATGTATTTGTGCCTGGTTTATACCCATCATCCTTACCATTACAACAAGACAAAAGCATTAAAGTAAAATTAATCATGTCAGAAGATTTTAGCAAAAACAAGTGAGCCCATGCATAAAGTGTCGCTTTGTCTAGTGTGAAGTCACGCTCTGATTAAAAACATATAATGAAAGTAAAAGTGATACATCATTGCCTTAGCAGTAGGGTTTTCTGAAACTGCTTTAGCAGTTTTCAACATAGAAATGTGGCAACATTTTCATCTTTGAAGCTTACAATGGGTTTCATTCTGGTTAAATAACTGGAATTTAATCTTAATTTTCTTCTTTAACAAATTAAGACTTTAATGACTAGACAAGGACTAAGACTTAGATTGCCTTGTTTGCTAGGCACAAATGTAAAGACATGTCTGTCCCTCCTTTAATGATAGTAACCTGTATGTCAGCTAAGTCCAATCTTCACATCAGTTTTATGTACAAACAATGTGTATTGCAGAAAATACAAATTATATAGACACACATGATTCTTATGGCTCTTACAGTAGCAATTCATAGCATTCAAAACACTTAATGAGAATGGAGGCAGAGTGGCCACACACTCCCAGAAATGGGAGTCAGCCTATGATAAAGAAAACCTCAAATTCTGAACAGTTGGATTTTCATAATAGATATGCTGGTAAGTGACATCACCACAGGGTCATCTTATGGATTTGAAAGCAATCGCACCCCTATGTGCACTTTGTTTTTGTTGCTTCTCATTATGTAGGCCAGGCTGCCCTTGAGTATGAAATCCTCCTGCCTCGGCATGTCAAGGGAATTACAGGCACCAGTATCCATATATTGGCACTTCTACCTTTTTTTTTTTAAATTCAGATAATTGCATATAATATTCACTCATCATCAAAACCATCTTTTTATTATTCTTGATGGTTATTGTTAAAGTTATTTCCATTCTCATCTTATTTTAGGGCGGTAAAAGATCTCACTTTGTAGCCCAGGCTTGTTTCAAGCTCCCTCTATAGCCTATGCTGTGTACAAACTCTTAATCTTCCAGCCTTAGCCTATTGACTGCTAGGATTATAGAGTGTGCCACCATGCCTGGCTCCTGTTTTGCTTAAATAAAACCCTTCTGATTCTATAAGAATTGTGTGGATCTGTGTAATTTGCATATAAAGCAGCATATATACATGTGACTATAGTATAGATGCACACTTAGACATAATACAGAGTAAAAATGGGGGACAGTGTATAAACTCAAGCACATTTAAAGTATTTGAAGGATGTGAGTATTTGAAAATTTACATCCACAAAGCATTATCATATAATAACATTTGGAATGTGCTTCTATAGTTTTTCTTTACCTAGAGAGGTATCTAATTTGGGGCCAGTTAACACCATCTCTGACAACACACTCTCTGAGCCAGGAAATGCAGAAAAAGCACAAGACAGCTATCTAACTTTACTACAAAATTTTTTCATTGAATAGGTGAGACTATTTTGCATGTTTCAAGAGTGAACCAGACATATGCAGAATATAAGATGCCGTGTTGTATTGATCTAGGTTTGAAGATGGGTACTGACTCCAAGGTTCACACTGAAAGTCAATACCCACTGTGGGACATCAAGAGTATAGAGACTTAGCCTTTGTATGGAACACGGAGGGGGAACCTTTGGAAGGCAACGTGTAAGAGAGGGAGCTCCTTGGTACTCTGCACAGGATCAAGAAGCCAGCACATATTTGTGTTGCTTTGTGTTACTCTGGGGCTCTGCCAGGAAGACGTCCCCCCAGCAAGATTGGTCCTTTGACCTTGGAAGAGAACTGTGAACTACAGTCTGCCTCTCTAGAACTTACCCAGTCTCTGTTATTGAGTTATTGGTAATAAATCAAATAGATTAAGACAGGGTATTAAATATTATGGGGTTGCAGATGTTAGGCCAGGGGTGGTGCCCTTTCCTAGGGTGTGTGAAGCACCATGCTTCTTCCATAGCCCTGCAGAACAAACAAATATGAACCCCTCCCCTCCAAATAGATAAAAGTTGTGTAGCAGGAGGGTGTGAAAGAATGATACTGATTGTCAGTTTGACGAGATCTAGAATTTCTTGGGAGAAAACTCCTCTGGAAACACCTGTGAGAGCCTATCTTGATTAGATTGACTGAATGGAAAGATCACCCCACACATGGGCAGTGCCGTCCCTGGGCTTTGAACTTGGACACATAAAAAGTTATCTGGGGAGCACCAGCTCTCATCACTCTCTGTTTCTTAGTGTGGTTTCAATAGTAACTAGAGTGACTAAAGCAGGGTATAGAAGACACAGACCAAGATAAAAAGGTATTTTGATTCTTCTTTGACACCTTGGGAGAACAGTTCTTCTTGAGGCATACTGGAGTTAGGTGTAGCCTTGTAATTGGGGGGGGGGAACAATATGATCCTTTTCAGGTAAGAAGCCCTAAGAATCAATGTGAAATTCTGCTCTCCCCTGAAATGGGGGGTGGTTTTCTAGGGATCTGCACACAAGAACAAGGTGTAGAACACGCCCTCACTTAACCTACCATACGTAAGAAATAAATCCTTACGTACACAACTTGCTACAGTTTTGAGGTCATTATGAGTGCTTAATTGACAGATGCAGGTGTGGAAACCAAGATGGCCCCATGGCCAATGATAAGGGGGTTTAGCAGGGGCAGAGGAAAGATGGAAGTGCTTGCTGGGTTGTAGAAGGACCATGTGGTGACATCTGTTCCTTGTTGAAGTGCTAATCAGTTATTTGTTAAGCCCCCCACTTTTAAAGGCAGAGGTTGGAAAGCAATGTTGGTCACATGTATTGGTTGCTATCAGCTGCATTTGAAAACCTTATTTTAAAAAAGATCTCAGGAAATAATTTGCTCATTTCTAAATGGAAAGGAAAGAGAACCCAGAAATCTCTGTCTGTCTGTCTGCCTGTCACTGTCTCTGTACCTGTTCTCCTCCCCTTTACCCCCCTCCCTGCTCATGTGCATGTATGTATGTGTCCATGAAGACACCTTTGAATGGTCCCCTATTGAGAAGAATTTTAAGCAGGTGGTTAAGCTAAAGATTGATTCATGACAAAATTAAAGGTATACTTTTTCCACAGTAATTTCATTGAGTTTGGTTGTCAGGAAGAAAGGTTCAGTTAAGGGGGCTGGCGAGATGGCTCAGGAGATGGATCAGATCTCAGCGCTGATCACTGGAGCCCATGGTGGAAGTCCCAACCTTGTCCTCCTAGCTCTGCACATTTACTGTGGCATATGTACGCTACACTCTCACACTGCCCCAGCACACACAAACACACAGATACAATACTAGTAAATAAATTTGTAAAAAGAAAGTTTCAGTCAAGAATGAGAAACCCAGTAAATTGTACTCAAGAAACAGAGAACAAAAGAAACAATTATACAGAGAGCATTAGAAAGTATGTGTGCATAGGCAAGTGGGTGTCTTTTTATGAAAGGGAGGTAAATGGGGAAAAACAAAACAAAATAAAGGAAAAAAAAAGCATACCAGAAAAGAAATGTGGACTTTGTTGTAAGTCATGCAGTGGATGAAAACATACGACACATCTCTCATTTTCTAAAGCCTTCAATTCCACCAACATGGTTCAAAGAAGCTGCTAAGAATTACATACTTAAAACCCCAACTATCCTCTATTTGTTTGTTTGTTTTCTTTACTATAGTGTCTCCCTACCTAACTCTGGCTGTCCTGGATCTCACTCTGTAGACCAGGCTATTCTTTAAGTCATGGGGATCTACCTGCATCTGCCTCCCAAGTGTTGGGGTTAAAGGCCTGTACCACCACGCCCAGCTCCCTAATTATTTATTGATGTTACATGTACCCAAGAAATTATTTTGCTCCCGGAAAAATCATATCCCCAAAGCACCTCCCTCAGCTTCACTTCAGGTTTAGCCAAGGAGGGGAATAGAAAAAAAAATAATCTATGTGGAATTGAACCTATGGCTGCAAAGAACAAGGGTTGAAGGGGGCCCAGCAGTGGAACACAGCCATCCCTCAACAAATTCCTTTCAAAATCTCTTTGTCTCTTTATTTTGTGTTCAGATCAAGAAAAATCTCAAATTATCTGAATGGAGATGATCCACCATTGCCCAGAGCTCCTCGTGAGGGGACTGGAGGACTGTGGTGATGGCTTCTTGGGGGAATGGCTCAGGCTACTCTGAGCGTACTATGAGGAACATGAGTACCTGAAAGAAAGCTCACAGTAGGAGTGATGCCTGCTTTGTCCAATTCTCTGCTTCTTTTCCTGAACCCTGTGAGGCTTGCTGTGTTCACAGTCATGTGATGGAGAACTGACAAAGTCCATCTCTCCTCCAGCACAAGACTTGATGTCACATCCTTCTTTCTGTGTGTCTGAAGCCCATGTATCCAGACCCTAAATGACCCCGTGGGGAAGAGGTTCACAGCCAACCTGGGCCCACTGTACAGCTCGAGTGAAGAGCTGACTCTTTTTGTTATTTTCAGGCTCTGAAATATTTAGTTATTTATTGCCAGAGTTCAGTCAAGATCTCAAGAGTGACACATGGAAACTTCATGGATTTTATTATGGTGCATCTTATTTCCCAAGCCTTTGTGAACACGAGTCAAATTTTTAATTTTCTCGACTTGGTTATGAAAGAATATAATTTGGGCTAGAGAGCTGGCTCAGTGGTTAAGAGCACTGGCTGCTCTTCCAAAAGACTTGGGTTTGATTCCCAGAGCACATATGAAATCTCACACCTGTATCTCCAACCCCAGGGGATCCAGGTCCCTTTTCTGACATCTGTGGGCTTCAGGCACACACATACTGCACAGACATACATGCAGGCAAAACATTCATATCCATAAAATTCTTAATTCAAGGAAAATAAATTAAACTAAAGTAGGATAAAAATTGATTAGAGCAACTCTACTCTAAATATTGAACCTGGAAATTTATTTTAGTAAGAATCCTGTGAGGTGAGTATAAAAGAAATCCGAGAGTAAGAAACCCACTTTATAGGCAATAAATGCCTGTAGATATGTTTCAGCTTAATCTACTTGTTTCTGAAGATGTTAATCCATGAGTATGTATCTGTGTGCATGTATGAGTGTTCACATGTATGTGCATAGCTTCCAAGATACAAATAAATTGCAGTGAATTACAACTTGCCAGAAATCATGTATGTAAAGCCTGTGGCTCACACATCAGAATGTGCAGTTTACTCCATAAACCTAGATTGTATTCTTGACCCCTAGGCACCAGTTGCTCCAGTTCATTTAACCTGTATTAGTTCTATTTTACAAACGTGGTACTATGCCAGGAACTTTGGATCCATGTAGATTTTCATGGCTGCAGTGGGCCAGCGCAGATTAAATCTCATGTGCTTGGACTTGAGTGACTAACAGCACTTTGCAGTCAGATGGACTGACATACCATGGTTTGATGGAGACCCAGAGGCCATTGTTCTCATTTCTGTTACACAGTGAAAATGTGCCTCTGTGCATGACACCTCCTCTCTACGTGTGACTTGAAGGCTGAAACTGTAAGCCTGCCATAGAAGTGCCCGTGTGGCTGGATCCTGCCAAGCTCTTTAGGCAGGTCTTTTCTAACCTTCAGTTTACCCTCTGAGTTTAGCTGTGCACCTTCTTTTCCAAATGTTATTCGTGTGTGTGTGTGTGTGTGTGTGTGTGTGTGTGTGTGTAGATGTGTGTTTGTGCTGGTACATGCTGTTTGCTGGTAAATGATCACATGTATGCGCATGCATTTGGAATGCCTTTCTTCCTATCCACCTTTCTTTTTTAAGCAGGATAATGCACTGGGACTTGGGCCTCATCACTTTCAGGACAGGCTAGTTGGTCAGTGAGCCCCAGGGATCTTCCTGTCTTGGTGCGGAGAAAACAATGTGTACCACTTGTGCATCTTCTTTACACGTGTGCTCGGGCAGAACTTTGCTCTTTCCGGCCGCACAGCCAGCACTGTAAGGAATGAGCCTTCTTCCCAGCCCCATGATCTTTTTTCTTGGAGAAGCTTTGTATTTAGTCTCAATGATTTGGGCAATCTCTCTTCTCTTCTCCACTTGAACCTCTGCCTGCCTCTAAATCTCAGCTCAGACATCTCTGTCTCTTCCTTGGCGGTATTCTCCACCATTCCTACACTGTACATATCCCTCTGTCCTGCGATTTTCTATACTATTCATCCTCTAGGGCATTGTCATGCTTCAGTATGGTACGTTGATACGTTGGTTAATGCCGGCTTCATCCACAAAAGTCTAAAGTTGGTAAGGGCATGGCTGTCTCTGTTTTAGCTCAGTGCAGCAGGGGACACTTCAATAATTACATTTGGTAAGGGAATAAAATTGATTGGATGAGGACTTCAGCAAGTCAGAGCTTACATTTAAGAGTCCCCAGACTTGGTCTATAGTTTACCTTCAAATGATACAGGCCACATTTAAGAAGCCCTCATGATTCATGCGTCCGAGCCACACTCAATAGCAAATCCCACAGCCTGTGTGTGAAAAAAGCGTTGGAATTATTTGTACACATGCTACTCTCTGGAGAAAAAGCAATTACTGTATTTAAGGAAAGTATAAGCCAGAAATAAACAAGAGAGAGTAAAAGTAAGCCTACTGGCTTTTCAAGGCACCCAGCTTACTTGAAACACAAGACTGGAAGTGACCAGCACACATACATTAAAAAAAAATCTATGAGAAATCCACTAATGCATTGGTGCGTGAATCTTCAGCAGCAAATAATTCAAGATATATAGCAATGCGCAGCCGTGCATTTCAAATTAGAATGAGCTCATTGAAGGTAAAATTAGATGGTAACATATTTAAAAAGCCAAGGCACAATTCCCCCTCCTTCTTCTTTTTGCCCAAAGCTGTGGGAACAATTGTTTCATGATCTCAAATTCCGACCTGTGAGACAACTACCACACCATGACATAGATTTTTTATATCATTATGTTTTCAGTAACGCCTAAATCAAAAATTCAGAAAGGTAGCCATAGTCAAAGATAACTAGTTTTTTTTTTTTTTTTAATTTCATTTCTCCCTGTGTATCTGGGGACACAGTGACCTTGTGCAAATACCTTCCGGTGGGCCAGTTCCAACCCCAAATTCTTAATTGTTGAACCAGTCTGGACAGTTCCTTGATGGAATTCTCATGTGACTTCTTGATTAACTTCTTGATGAACTCTTCAGGTCTGTTACATACTAACTGTACCAAGCTCAGACTCTCCTGTAACGTTAAGCTCGTGTTGGTGTCAAAATTGCTCTGTGGTATGCTAAAAGCGAGACCCTTTTACTAAAATGCCTTGCATTCACCTCTCCACCTACTTAACTTTGACCCATTTTTTTCAAATTAAGGGTTACTTTAAGAGAGCTCCCATAACCCCTTTTTAGGCAAAGTCATCCCATTTTCTATTCCCACAGTAAGCTGGTGTTTTCTAATCCACTCTGTAGCTCACTATGTATTGTAGTGACCCCTTGGGCTCCTAAGAGGAAAGGCCACTTTCATGGTTCACCCGGGCCTCCAACGAGGTGTATTCAGTAACTCCTTGCTATATGGGTGGGTGAGGGCTGCTAGTAGGTCTAAATTCTACCTGGGCATTTCCCAAATGATTCTAGAAGCACCTCACTATCTTCTCACTAGCTATGGATTATCTTCCTGTCTATTAGTTTGATTATTTTAAATAATTTTTAGTTTGGGCTTTGTAATAAGGAAGATATCATGAATAAAAGGAACCACAGATACAAAAACAAAAATCAAAACAAACCCCACAACAAAACAACTGAACTTGGAAATAAGTAATCATAAGAAATGATTATTAGGGCTTGTAGAAGCGTTTGCTGCTGAGCCTGCCAACCAGAGTCGGATCCCTGGGACCCACACAGTACAAGAGAACTGACTTCCACAAGTTATACTCTGACCACACACGCACTGAGCACTATATACAAATAACACACACTAAAGCACTATATACAGGTCAACACACACACACACACACACACACATACACACACTAAACAAGTAAGTAAAATCTTAAATTGTTTAAAGAAATAATTATTAGCTTTTTGACTAACTTTGGTTTCAATAGACTCAAGGACAGAAGTCTACTGAACTCGAGAAACAGAAGAATCAAGGGATGGCACCGCCTGGATGTGCTGGCACACAGAGTCAGTGTTCTCCCAATAAAGCAGCACAGACACTATTCTCCACTGTTACAGAATATGATGAAACCTGCCTTCATCCATGGGAAACAACGTTCAGTGTCATATGTAGTTTTTTAGTTTTTTTTCTCACTGCCATTCATTTGCTACTTACATAAAAATGTGCGTGTTTGTGTGTGTGTGATGATGATAATGGAACATTTCATAGAGAGTACAGAGGGAGAGAGGGAGAAGGAGAAGGTGAGTAATGGAGCACCTATGAGATGAAAGCAGAGTGGCTGTTTGGAGGAGGGAAGCATCTGGCAAGAGAAGAGGGACAGGGGAGAGCAGAAGGGGAGGAAGATGAAGAGGAACAAAGTATAACGGGATGCATGTATGAAAGCATGATAATAAAATCTATTCCTTTGAATGGTAAGGTAAAAATTAACTTAAAAATTTTAAAATTATAAAGAGGAGAAAAAGTTCAGCTCTGTCATTTTAATCTAATGTTCCTAACAGAGACCTCTTTCCGTGTGCTCACAAGCATAAACCTATCCTCAGACATCATTTTTTTTTCCCTGAAGTTGCTCAAAAAAAGCAAGAACAAAAAACCCAACACATGATAAATAGGAGTCCTTCTCTGGAATGTGGGACAAAGGGAGTTTGTTCCGGGGAAGTACCTTTACCTAACAGCAAAGAAATCAGCCTGTTGAAAATAAGAATGGAATCCCCAGATTTCAGTGCTGTCCCCTGGTCAAGGAACTTCCATATATGAACTTTGTGAAAACTTGAATATGTGTCAAGACCTATGTAGGAAAATACACAGTGGCCAAGGGAATTGATTGGTTTGATCTTTTTGACAAAGACTGGGGGTTTGCAGAGCAGGAGGCTTGCTTTTCTACATTGGCCATTTTAGTATTCATGGCCCCTATACTGCTTTCTAAGAGGTTAAGAATGTATTGGGGAAACAGCATGCAGAAGTAAGAGATGAAAGGAAGAACTCTGCAAAATAAAAATGAATTTCTCTTTTATTTTTTAAAAACATTTTCTTACTTGAGTTTCTTTTAAGATGTATTTATTTCATGTGCATGTTTTGCCTGCCTGTATGTCTGTTCTCCACATGCATCGCTGGTGCCCATGGAGGCCAGAGAACATCAGATCATCTGTAATTGGAGTAACAGACAGTGTGAACCTCCATGAGGGCCCTGGGAATAGAAACTAGAGCCTCTGGAAGAGTAAATAGTGTTCTTGCTTTCTAAACCTCTCTGACCAGGTACCTCCCTTTTTTTTTCTTAATGGGTAAAAGAACCAACAATGGTCAGTTTTATTGCGTTTGCCCTATATCCCACAGTTATAAAGGGCTGCATCGTCAGATGTTATTTCTGGGACTTTGGGGACAGAGACTTGAGAGCCTTTTCAGTGTTGCTAGACACCAATTCTATAGTGTTATGGTTCCAAATAGGAATAAAAAAGCAGTCTCTGCCAGGTATCACAGTATTCTTTGTGGGAAGAGCAACTGTCTCCATTGCTGTTTTTTGGGTGGATCAAGCCCCTAGTCCTTTATTTATTGATTGTTTTGGGTTTGTTTATTATTATTTTATTTTATGTGTCTTGCCTGCATGTATGGCTGATTTGCCTATACCATGCATTTTGGTGGTCCTTGGAACTGAAGTAACAGATAGTTATGAACTGCCCTGTGAGGGCTGGGAATTGAACCCATGTCCTCTGAGAAAGCCACAAGTGTTCCTAATGGTTGAGTGACCCCTCCAGTTCCTATTCATTGATTTGGTAATGCCAGGATTTGAACTTGGGTGCTTATGCATAAGTGCTCTATTGTTGGGATACATCCACAACACTTGAAGTTTTATTTCAGTGTCGCATGCATACTTTTTCTCCCCTACAGCTCACTTGTTCTCTGCAGTTTATTATTTCTTAGGTGAGGATCCCCTTCACTTCCTCTTTGTTATGTAATGTATGCAAATGGTGTAGCTCCCACAGGTGGTGAGTGTGTTACTGGCTGGGTGACAGTCTCTGTGGAAGAGGGGCCTGTCTGCAAGACACCTAAAGAAATGTTTGCTCCAGCTAAGTGGAGAAAACACTCTAAGGCTCAGAAACTCCAACCCTGGGAACCTGGTGACTGACTCTTTAGTTTGCGTGAGGACACTCTTTCAATGAACAAGCAGACTGTGAATTAGGAGACTGTTACCCATGCTGAATGGTCATCCTGCTCTCTCTGAGAACTAATTTGGTGCTTCTAGGTTGAAAGAATGTCTGTGGAAAGTGCTACATCCCCTACTGTTTCATTGGATTTCGGGAAATTTGAAATTTTTATTTACTAGTGAGAGTTTTTTTTTTTTTTTTTAATAGTTTCATGTTCCAAATAAAATGGAACCCTGTGATGGCTATGATTTTTTTTTCATATTTGGATAAATTTCAAATTTAGTTTAAAAAAATACAAATTAGCAGAAATTATCCATATTAAATTATTATCATTTCTTTAACAAATGTGAAACTATGCTGTCACTTGGGGCCATGGGATCCCAGCCTGGCAGGAAATAAAGTATATTTTTGATGCACAAATCCCAGGGACATGAAGAGTATTAGAAAAGCAGGTTTTCATTCCAGAGCTCTGAGTGTGCCTCAGGATAGAAGGAAGGTTAAAAATCCTTAAGCATGTTCTCAATGTTGTGTATGTCATGACGTGTGTATCTTTATCTCATTCCGGATGAGCTGTGTTGGTAGGCGACCATCCAATATTATTTCTTAGTCTGTAGCTTATTCCATCTCACATATGAAAAGTATGGAAAATCGGCTGTCTATCTGGGAGGAGCAGGTTGAAGTGTTATTTCTACTCTTTGCATGGAGAAGTTGCAATGATTGACACACATCCAGTATAGAGACACAACTCTCGTGCTAGAGCCAGCAGTAGCACTGACAATAGCGACAGCTCTTGGAACTTCTTGAGTCCATGCTGCATGCTCGATGATGCATGCAATGATCTTTTAGAGCACCGACGTGACCCAGAATGTTTGTAGGACATGGTCAATGTGAGAGATCTGTGTTCAAGTCCAGGATCGAAAGCTCATGCTTTATAGCCATGAGAGTAGATACTTGCAGGCAATATGGAAGCTCTAAGTAAGCTGACTGTATGTCGCAGCCTGTGGCATAATTGGCAGGCTCCCTTTCATCCCAGTTTGGGCAACAAACCTGACAGTCTATCTCTGAGCATGGCTTAAAATGAAGACAAGAGGCTATGGAATGGTTCAGTGGATAAAGCCACTTATTGACAAGCTTGATGATCTGTTTGATTCCCAGCACCCATGTGATCAAAGGGGAAAACTGACTTCTCAAGTTGTCCACTGACCTCCACATGCACACCCACAAACAAACAAGTAAATGTAAAAAAATATCAAGTATCTGGTCTTCTGGAGATACTATTTACGATTCTGTTCCCTGGCCTGGAGGGTCTCAGATAAATCCCAAATTGGGTGTAGAGTGGAGCATTTTAGAGAGCAGGTGGGTTTGTCAAGAACTAGTTTTATTAGTGGAGTTTAAAACCTTGCTGCCGCTTATGTTCTGCTTATGTTTTTGTCTCTGGAAATCTTTTGTCCCTCCTCCATCTATCCATTCAGTTTGTGTATCATCTGTACAGGAGTTCTCTGTTGATCAGATGCTGTCAAAACATCGAGTCTCTGATTTTGCTTCAGCTTTAGTTTCTGATGCATCTTTAGATTACAGATAGCTCACTGACTAAGGTGTTTACACCATGGCAAATGACATTTTCACCCAAAAGAGAACCAAAAGCATTTTAAAGACATCATTAATGCATTTCCTCCCTCCTCTTCCTGCTGAATCTTGCTGTTTCTTTTCAGCCACTTCCTTACTACAACCACAATATAGTGCTGTCCAGGGAGCCTTCCTGACGCGGTGCCTGGACCACGCTACTGCGGGTTTTGCTGGGGATAGGCCAGCTCCTCTGTGGGTTGTTTCAAGCCCCACCTCACATGTCTTGACTCCTATTCTGCTCTTAAGAACCTTTCCCTGCTTCTATTATTTTAAGGGGCTTTCAGGAAGAGCCAAGGAAACGAGTTTACAAGAGTAATCTGCTAAAATACACAAATGCTTTAAAGACATACCCAATAAGGAAGTTAACTTCCACTTTTGTTGGTTTTAAATGTACGGCTTTGATTCATGGATCAAAATTGCTCATTTATTATTTTATCTATACAGCTCCGGGCAATCTTGACAGTTAAAATTTGGTTTTATTGACCAGTGCAGCCACTGTGCCCACAAGGGGACTGGTGCGAACAGCCAGCTGCACTCAAGAAACGGTGATTTCTGACTCCATGACTGCATCAGATCAGGAATCATAACCGATACAACAACATGCTCCCAATCTCAGTGCCCAAGGCAAGAGTTCCGCTGTAAAACACAATCACCCTTTAAGGAGAGCCTTGGCCGGACATTTGAGAGCACAGTTTAATGCAGCTGGGGGAGGCCACGAGTCTATCCGTCCATCAAGCTTTGGAGCAGCCTAAGGAGGCCATTTCTGGAAATACCTTGTCTTCCAGACTAAGGCTGGGCAAGGATGCTTAAAGGGCAAGTGGTGATGTTGGTAAAAGAGACAACGAATTAAACTACCTACCAATTTGATGTGAGAAAACTTCCTAGTGTGACTAAACAACCTTTCAGTTTTTTTCTAACTGAAGCACTTCTAAGGGATGATTTCTGCTCCATGTCCTTCCCCCCTCCCCCATGCATCCATTCCAACACACACGGAAACACGAACCAGGCCAGTTTTAATTGAGGCTTGTTCCACTACCAAATCGGCAATGTTAATTTAGTCTTTTACTCTAAATCTCCCACGATACATAAACAAACCTCCAAAGGGTAGCAGATCGATACAGTGCCTGATTTGATTTAACTGTGCTTTTTAATTCGTCAGGACAACTCCAACCTGAAATAAACAGGCAAGGAAAACAGATAAACACACTCACTTGTGAGTATTTTCCATGTCTTCTTTTCATCATCATAATACTGAACCAGATTGCTGGGGAGTCGGTCCGGCCCAGGAGGCAACCCTCCAACCAACAGCAGCATTTTCTTGTTAGAGCGAATTCTTCACCCAAAACAAAAGAGGAGACGGATAACCACATTATTGTACAGTCTTTTAGGTGGCCATGAAATCATAACCATCAAAATGCACATTTCTGTTTTATTTCTTTCCTTTCTTCCTTCTTCTCCCATTCATATCTCAACAATTCTTTTTGAACCAAACAGAAAAAATGAGCAGGAAAGCTTCACATCCTTATACTCATGGAATAATAAGCATCCTTTATGCAATTTGTTAGAGGTTCATTCTAGAACGACCTTTCCCTTATATTAGCCCTTTAAATCATCACTCTTTACAGCTGAGTACACATGAAATGCTCTAGAGTTGTACTCAGGCTAAGCATTAAAGTTGCATGTCAAAAAATGTATTAGTCAAAATCATTATTATAAGCCATTCTCCACTCAGAGAACCTTGAAAAAATTAAGGTTATGCAGAGAGTTTGGAAGTCTATCCTTTAATCACCCAGGGAACTTCAAACACCAGTTTGGTGCAATTAGCACAGGGCTAACTGGGGTGCCCGGACCTGTCTAAGCATGCATTTTTGTTTTGTTTGTTTAATTTAGCTTAGACTTCTGCCTCCATCCCCATCCCCCACTTGGGCTAGCCCTCCCCTCTGCTCTCCCCCTGTGCTCTACTGGTAATACAGCAGCACCAATTGGTAAAAATGAGACTGTGATGTCGTTGTGAGCCTCCCTAGAGTGGAGCCCTGCCAATGCTTGCCACTGATCCAGCGGCATGAACCTGCTCAACTGTGCAAAGTCACTCTAATTCCCTCCCTCTGTTTTTCTACCTTCTCCCCCAGGGGGCAACCACTGAAAGGAGTGACTACCCACCCATCAAGAGCTGGCAATTCGCTGCTATTAACCGTGACTGTGATTCCCAGTCTGCCTGGCAGTTCCTGAGAACAGGCCTGCAACGTCTCATATGCAGTAAAAGCTGTAAGATGCACCCTGGCTGGCCCACATGACCTGATGGATGTACAGTCCTCAGGAACAGTAATGGATTGAGCACACTTGCCACTGAAGCAGGGAGAGAAAGCCCAGACCCCCACAAGGGGCCTGCTGATTTAACACTCACTTTACATATAATTGAACTTTTCATTTACCTGAAGACACAAGGTGGTTGGCGGGGAAAGAAATGGAACAACCATGATTGAAGGGAAAACTCAATAGATACGAGAGCTAGCTCCTCTTAAATCTAATCGCAACCCACGGTGTGACTCTGAATCTGTGATGACATATCCAGTCCATTCTGACTCAAGGATGCCTGGTGAAATAGGCCCTGAGGAGAAGCTTTGCGTGTTGGTTAGGAACCTAATACTCAGAATTAACTTAATACGGTTAATGGCATTTCCATATGAAGGAAGGGAACAAGAGAATTCCTTTAATGAAACTCTGGTGCCTTTGGATGCATCGACTATGCCTCAGTAGGAACAGTACCTTTTGGGGAAGCTACACTACCAGCCATCGACAGAGGGAGCTGTACCAATAGATAAATGACCCACACAATCAGCAGCTTGAAACACTGCTTTTCCCATCCTGTGGATGTAACTGAACAAAATGAAAAACACACAGATCCAACGCCTTCAAAGTGAATACATATTCAAATCGTAGCCTGATGTCTTCTAGGCCACTAGCTGGTACATACAAATGGAAGACAGTAACAAAGATCACCATATGCTGCAGATTTCGGTCATCAGTGACTTGTGAGACAAAGGAATGCCTGCATCAAGCTTTTCTTCTTCCTCCTCTTCTTCTTCTTCTTCTTCTTCTTCTTCTTCTTCTTCTTCTTCTTCTTCTTCTTCAATTCGGAAGTAAATTGAAAGTATGCTTCTTCTTTTAAATTTGGAAGTACATGTAATTCATGTACCATGTAACTTTGCAAATGCATGGTCAGAGAATTGATTATATGGGCCTTTTATCTTCTTTAAACTGTTATTTGAGGCCCAAATAATCAAGCATTCTATTTGTGTGAGGGAAGTCATGATGAAAACAGTTTGGTGTATGTAAATTTGTGACAGTAGTCTGGCCAGTGGCTGTCCTAAGATCATAGGTATAAATGCTCTGAGAGCCCAGGTAGAACCAATCTCCACATGGCTAACAAGGAAGAAAGGGCTCTGGCAAGTAGAGTTTGCTGAAAAAAAAATAGTAAGGCTAAATATCTTATATATTTATTTTTTAAACACGGCTTTAAAATATGCTTAATAATGACTAAGATACAACCCTGGCTCATGTATGTTTGTTAAGGTCATTTTATTCCCTGGTAAGCCAGTTTCCCTGGACCAGTCTTGCTGGTGTTTTTCCACAATGGTGTTGATGGTTCATAATTGAGGATAAGAAGAGAATCTGGAGTTTATTTGTTACTACTCAAAATATCCACGAGTTCTCTAAGAACTGGACTTCATTTCAACACAGTTGGCAAATGGTCAAAGCCTCCGAGCTGGTCAACAATGACACCACTGAAGGCCTAGCTAGCCAGTAACATTGAAAGACAAATTCCCAATGCATCCAAGTCTCCCTGGGAAATGCCCTGGAGAGTTATATGGGAGAAAAGGGAATCCCCAATTCCTTCATTGGATATATGTTTTCCACCAGATGGCAGGACTTGCCTTTGTCATGCAGAGATTTCGTACATGGCAAGGACATGTTTCAAATCTTTTGAGACTATTGTATTTATATGGTTGTTAATTAAATTTTAATTTCTAAAGTAACTCAATTGTCCTACCCAGCATCAATAATTTTTAATCCCAAATAAAACTTAAACTCTGCTCTGTCAACATACATGACATACTTCAAAGAAATTGTCTGTATTAATCCCAACACTCTGTACAGTGAATGCACAATGTACAAATTAACACACACACACACATATATATATATACACTGCAAAACTAAAATACGAGAAGTCTGGACTAACTAATTTGAAGGAAGTTTCAATGATCAAGCAAAACCTACAAGTGTCTTATTGCAAGAATTAGAACTCCTTATTAAGGCAAGTTGGTACACATTTTAGAGGATCTTTACAGTAGTCTTCATTAACACGTTCCATTTATAGCTTTCATTATTTAAAAATATTCCTTTCATTACTCCCTTTAATATCACCAGGGCCAAAGTACAGTATTTAAAGGAAAACAAATGAGAGTCATGCAAACCAAAAGCTTAGGCAGGTAATGTAGACAGTATTTGGATGCTTTTGCTTTCAGCTCCTCGAGTCTTGCATACAAAAATATAAGGTGAGGAAAGGAGTGATGGGATTTGAAGGTCTCCTTCATTCCGGCTCGCTGACCACCCAACATTTGCCATGTGTCACATGTGGGTGTGTGCCTTCATGCCTGTGCACTCTCCTGCACACCTAGTTTGGTTCAGGGGATGAATGATTGAAAGATGACCTAAAACTTCTTGGTGTAAACAAATTTTTCATCCACACTGGTGTCTTGAGTGGGGAAAAGTCTCATTTATTTATATAACTCTGATTTGGAACGTTCGTAATTGGGAAACAGGCCAGATAAAGCGATCTGTTCCAAGATACACGAAGGAAGTTCCCATTCGTGAGATTATAAGAAGAATTTTAACTCGTGGGGGTGGGGGAGGAACCTCAGCCAGTTTACAGGCATTTGCACGAAGTTTACTTCATAAATGTTATTATAATTTTCATGTTTGTAAAGCAAGGCATTCTGTAGAGTCATAGAAATGATTAAATCATGAAATTAGGATAATATTGAGGTAACGGAGCTAGGTGATTCCCAAATTTTACAGGTTCCCAGGGTTACCTGAGGGGCTTAAACATTTTAACTTCTTGGTAGAGACTCTCAGTTTCTAATTCTCAAAGATCTGTGTCCATGGGATGAAGTCTTTGAAGGTAATTAGTAATGCGGGGCTGGAGAGACGGCTCAGAATTTAAAGCTCTCACATGTTGGCTTACAATTACTGTAATTCCAGCTCCAGGGGACCCGATGTCCTCTTCTGGCCTTGCAGGACACCAGACACGCATGTGGTGCACATCCAGGCAAACACTCATGCATTTAAAGTTTTTTTTTTTTTTTTTTAAATCAATAGTGTTTCTCAGCTGCGGTGGTTTGAATGAGAATGGCATCCATCACCTTATATACTTGAATGCCTGCTCCATAGTTGTTGGAGCTGTTTGGGAAAGATTGGAAGGTGCGGCCTTGTTGAAAGAGGTGTGTCACCAAGGGTGGGCTTTGAGGTTTTCAAAAACCCAAATCATTCCATTTGGTTCTCTCTCTGCCTGGTGCTTATTGTCTCAACATGTAAACTGTCAGCTACTGCTCTAGCACCATGACTGCCTGCTTGCTGTCATGTTCCCCATCACGAAGGCAATGGACTCATGCTCTGGAAGTAGAAGCATGGCCCCACGACACTCTTTATAAACTGCCTTTGTCATGGTGTCTCTTCACAGCAATAGAAAAGTAGCTGAGCTGTCAGCCTTTGTAAAGATCTTAACAATGGCACACCCAGATGCAGGGCTACCGACCTGGTTTGGCTCTCAACTTGACACAAGGATGTTTTAGTTTTTGTTAAGATTATTTATTTCTATTTTATTTGTGAGACTGTTTTGCCTGAGTACACTCATGTGATCCACGGGCTCCTGGTGCCTGCAGAAGGCAGAAGAAGGAGTTAGATTCATTGGGACTGTAGTTACCAGAAGTTGTGAGCTGTCCTGTGTGGGTGTGGGCAGCCAACCTCTGGTCCTAGCAAGAGTGGTCAGAACCACCATCTCTCCAATCCTTGTTTGTTTTTTTTTAATAAGTGCTCTTTCTTTGCTATTTAGAAATTTATGATGAAATAGAACTTACTTTCCAAATCCTCTGTCTTGTTGAAAATAGTGGGTGTGTTAATTTCTTCCCTCCTCGCCCTCCCTTATGGTAAATAGAATAAGTCTCATAGAGTACAACTTCTTACAAAAGAATTTGTCATCAGTAAAAGGCTTCAATGGTCCACAATGACCAAAAATTATTTCAAAATCAAATTTGTAAAAGATCCCAGGTTTTTGGGGTGGTACTCGCCTGCGTTGGGCTGAGCAAGTTCACAGCAGCCCTTTCTCTGATGTGGGATGTGTGCTGTCATGCCTTACGACACCAATAGCCCTGCCTGCACACCTCAGCTCAGAGTCAAGACACACTCGGTACTAAGAACTAGAGCATTTTCTGTGTATACACATTTTTATGTTCTTGTAGAAACATACGGCTTATGGAAAACATAGACTTTCTAATTGCCCTACCTTTGCATCATATCGTGTGTGATGCTGAAAATTGTTGTTTGAATTGCTGGCTTGAGCTTCATAAGTACATTTGTTAAATGAATTTTGGCTGGGAATTAGGGAAGAATTTTTAACAACTTTTGAAGTGGCCCCAAACTTACTTCTACCATTTATACTAATTATGTATGTATGTATGTATGCATGTATGCATGTATGTATGCATTTAGTCTTTTAAGGACAGGCTTTCTTTACTTACCCCTGGATGTCCTGAAACTCTCAGAGATCTGCCTGCCTCTGCTGGAGTTAAAGATGTGTGCCATGACTCCCAGTTGTACTAAATATTTATGCAAAGAATTTTTTTCATTGTCCTAATCAATTTCAAGTTCTCATCTGTGTCCTTGTAGTCTGACATCGCCATCTAAATCCGACTACTTAGAAATGACAAAGCCTTGTATTCCTCTGGAGATCTGAATCAAGTTCAAGTGTCAGTCTTCACCCTCTCCCTTATTTTAGGCAGGTGTCCAGGCTCTTTGTTGTTCACTGCTGACCTTCAAGCTTCCGCTTCCGGGGACTCTACTCTCTGCCTCCACTCTTGCCACAGAACCGCTGGGGTTACACGTGCACACTGCTGTATGTAGCTTCTGGGGATTAGAACTCAGTTCATTACTTTCACTCAGCAAGCTCTTTACCTACTGAGTCAGCTCCTCAGCCCCGTTTAGATTGTTTAAATCAATATCAAATACTACTCCTAATTCATTATTATCATTCCACTATGACTTCTAAAATGTTACATATTATTGAGACATTTGCTCTATAATTCTTTGCATATATTTATTATGAGTATGTGATTTTTCTTTTTTAGACAAAGACTTGATAGAAAAGTCAAGACATTTTGAAGGGATAGTCTAAATTAGAGATGAGATAGTTACTATCCCGTCTGAATTAGGGCTGAATTAGGTTGAATGAAGGATCAGTCCAAGCAACATTTAAATTATCTTTTTGCCATGTCTGAACTGATTCTTGGGGCTCAGGTGCCTTATATCTGTTAAATGAAGTCATGCAGCCGTTATGAGACAGTAAATATTTCTACTTATAACTAAAGCCAGTCCCTTAGAGAATGACACCCTGAAAAAAAAACGTATTTGCCTTGTGAAGGATGAAACCAAATTGATGCCCTCAATCTACTCCAGGAATGAGAGGTTGGAAAATATCTAAAGGACTTGTCACCTTTTCCCATAAACTTGACATGTCCATTGGTGGCTGAGTATTTTATCAAAACAGTTTTATATCTGTAACTCTGGCAGCAATGTGTGGGAAGGGCCTGGTAGGGGCAGTAAAACACAAGCTCTTTCAAGGCTCACAGATATGAGGATGGTTGAGTCAGCTCAGGCTGTGTAACAAAAGTACCTCTGGGAGAACAACAGTTTGGAGGCTGAGAAGATCACTCTTCTTTATGGCCAACCTTTTTTTTTTATTCCTCACAAGGTGGGAGGAATTAGGGTTGGGAGAAGAAAGCAATCTTTTTCTTGTCTTCTCTTTAGAGCCCACTGATTTCATCACACATGTACACCCGTATGATTTGACTCACAGACCCCATACCAAAAAAACAAAACAAAAAACAAAACCAAAAACAAACAGGCAAAAACCCAACCAACCAACCAACCAACCAACCAACCAAAAAACAGTCATGACTGGAGATCAAGTTTTATGTAGAAATACTGAAGATACAGGGATGCAAACATTTAATCTGCATATGCCATTTCCAGAAGTCATGGTTCTGGACAGGGTTTATAGCCATCTTACCAAACCTGGCAAACCCCTTAGCGGACATCTAGATACATAGAAAAAAAATTCATGTAGCTCTCATAGCAAACAATCGATAAGTGCCAGCTGTTATTACTATGCATAGTTTTTAAACTTACAAAGCTCTCATGTGAAAACGTCCCTGAAATCCCAGAGTTTTTATTGCTTGGAGCCTTTCATATACTATATATTGCACTATTTAGAAATAACCAGTATAGTTAACTCTGTGAGATTAACAAAAATATAAAACCAATGGACTTTCTGCCAGTGATGTTGACCTCAATATTATTTAAATATTTAATGTGCCCACTTTCTCAGCTGGCAGCCCTCTCTGCAAACATAGCCCATCACCCCCAGGTTACCAGGTTTCCAAGCCACCAATGTTTAAGTTGCCGTGGCTCCTCTACTTACTTGCTTGATGTAGCCTGTGGGTTTCACAGCTGCAGTTTCTTTTGATTATTTAAAATTTCATCCATTCATTTCTTTCACATGTGTTTTGTGGGATGCCTGTGTGATTGTGTGCACTTGTGGAAATACGTTCTCTTCTTCCACCTCTGGGGATCACACTGGGGTCCTTGGGCTCGACAGTAGGTTCTGTCACCTCCGGGGCCATCTCACCAGCCCTGTACCTCTCTTTCCAGTGAGCTGCCATCACCCTGCTTCTACTGGAGCAGTTTCCTCAAGCAAGTCTGTACAGGGTCCCTGCTCTCTGCACTCCCGACCCCAGGCAATCCATATTTCGTCAATGAATCTTAGCACAGCTTGACATTGAATTATCTCAACCTTCCTCTTCTTTAAAAAAAGTGTGTGTGTGTGTGTGTGTGTGTGTGTGTGAGATGCGTGTATGTGCATGTTTGTATTTTTTTGTGCGTGCAGGTGTGAGCATGCTACAACATGTGCATGAAGTTTAGAGGGTGGTCTGTGCGTCCGTCCTCTTTTTCCACCTCTTTAAAACCAGGTCTCTTTGTTGTGTGCTATTGGCTGTGCTCAGCCTGGCAGACTCCTCGTCTCTGCCTCCCATCTCACAACAGGAGTGCTAGAATTATCAACAGTGCCATTGTGCCTGCTTTTAAATGGGTGTTTAGGACTAGAACTTAGATCCTCATTTGAACTGTAAGTACCCACCAGCCACTGCCCTAATCCCCCATTGTCTTCAAAGCTGTCAGAGATGCTTTTGTTACCTGCCATCTATGAAGTGCAATTTTCCTTTGGATTACAGTGTCTATGTCCCCTCTCTTTTCCTGTCCTGTAGGTGGAAGCCTTACTTGAAATCCATTTTTGATGCAAGGGTCTTGGTAAGTCAAGATGTGATAAACATAAAAATCAGACACGAAATGGTAACTTCAGATGGAAACCACTTAGACTATAAGGGAAAAGCAGGCAGACGAAGATCTTGAGTTCTTGGCTAGAGGAGAAGGCTTCAAAAGTAGCTGGCTTTCCAGAAACGTAAAGTTGGAATGGGACCCAGCACTCCCCAAAGAAGAGCTGCTATCCTTTCCTTAAAATTTTCCAGAGAAGTAAACTCCCCTGAGAATTGGTTCCAGCTGATTCGCTGTTGTATTTAGGTTTCTTTATCATAGCTGTTCTTGGTAATTACACAGCAGCTTTCATGGGAAGAGCCTTTAAATAGAGCTGATAATGTCTCTCCAAGGTAGGTAAACACAGTGTCATTATCCCCATTTAACAGACCAAAGAATAGAGGAAGGGGTGTGGGCACCTTTTCCAGTCTCTGGGTGGTTCGGTTTTCTCCATCTCACCTCAGCGTGTCCCCAGGGTTTTCTCCCAGTGCTCCCCTGTGACTGTGAGGTGACTGCAATGTCTTACCTCCCCACATTCCGCCTTAGAGTTATCCTATCCTCTCATCACGAGTCTAATTGTACCATGACTAGAGAAACATCGGTCCTATGAATGATCTAGACTTCTTAAGAGGGACGGAACTGTGAGACTTGGTTGATTCCACCATCATGACAATGAAGGCTGAGAAAACTGCCAGCTACGCTCAAAAGCTAAAAGGATGCGATACACAGAAGGTGTTCAATAAACGCTGTTGTGTGATTGAAGCTAGGCTGTGATAAATACGAGAATGAACAGGCAAACAGAAGTCCCTTGTACAAGTGCAAGTCCGAAACACATTAGATTATTTATGTCTCTGGCTTTTCACATGTTTTAGGATCCAGTGAGTGGGAAACAAGACGGGAGGATCCAAAGATAGGAAATGAGATAGGAAACCAGGGTGGTTTGTTGAAGAAAGAGCAGTTTGTATGTGAAGTGTTATGCAAAGGCTCGGTCCTCACCTAGAAGTTGGTGGAAACTTGTGGAATCGTCAAGAGGTGGGGCTTAGTGCGAGGTTTTCCGTCATTGTGAGTGTGTTTTGACTGGGAATATAGGACTCTGGTTTCTTACTGTTTCGTTCGTTTGGCAGACAGTTGCTTTGGACCTGTTTCTGGACAACCTTATGATGAACAACCTTCCAAAGGAAAACAACAGGCCTATGGATGACTGAAGTCTACTGGGACCTCCAACAAACCTTTCTCGTTTCCACCCCATTACCATCCTTACATTCTGCCCTAGACTGCTCCTGATTTTGTTCCTAGTAGAGAAAGCAGGACCATGCCTTTTTGGGTTTTCCTGGTTTTCTTTGTTTGTTTGTTTGTTTGTTTTTGAGCATTTGCTTTTCTCTTTAGTGATCTTTATTTTGGGTTTTGGTGAGATTTTGATGTTGGTGATGGTTTGGTTTTTTGATATTCAAAAATATAGCCCAGGCTAGCCTCAGACTCATTTTTTTTTCGACAAGAATAGCCTCAAATTCCTGATGCTCTTTCCTTCACCCGCTGGGTGCTGGGCTGACTGGGAGACACCATTGACTCCTGTTCCTATATTTTCTCCTCATTACTTCGGTTCATTTTTGTCTCAAGAATGGGAGCTATCCACGATGGTGCAAGGCTGAGTAAACTTCAGTTATCAGCATCATACAGGATGCAAATAATATATAGAAGAGATATTTACAGCATCTCTACTAGAGTATTTCCTTAAAGTTGTTCATTTAAGCAATGCTTTAAAACAGTCCTCCTCGGGGCTGGAGAGATGGCGCAGTGGTTAAGAGCACCGACTGCTCTTCCAGAGGATCCGGGGTTCAATTCCCAGCCACCCACATGGCAGCTCACAACTGTCTGTAATTCCAGTTCCAGGGGAGCTGACACCCTCACACAGACATACAGTAAAAGACTCAGTATTTAAAAAAACAAACAAACAACAACAACGAAAACAATCCTCCTTGCCTACCTCAGTGCTTCCTACTGCAGGTTAGAAATTTTAGGAAACATTTAAGGTAGAGCGCCTCCTCTAGGGTAAGACCCAATGTCATTTGCTGCTGTTGCTTGTTTGTTTGTTTTTATATAAAAATATTTTCCTGGGTGAGCCTTCTATGTGGCAAGTATTAAGAAGTATTGTTTTGAGCAGTTGTGTTTACAAGATCATGGGCTTCGTGGCAGTGTTTTATTTCCAACACATTTTAGACCTCAACGATTCACGATCTATTATTTTAAAAGGCCTCTCACATACCACCCAGGATTATGTCACCTCTTACCAGCAGCAGGTTAAGAAGCTAGAAGCCAGAACGTTAAAACCCGGGGCTCACATTCCAACTCAGCACTTTCAACAGGTACAAACATGAGAAACCCTACGGCTGGGGTTATGGGCTTGCACTATCATGCCCAGTTTCAGGAAGTACTGGGGACTCTCCTAACTGAGCCACAACTTCTGCCCTTGTTTTGTTTATTTAGACAGGATCTTGGAATATAGCTTAGACTCGCCTCAAATTCTGAGCTTCCTCCCCCGCCCCCCGCTGCCCTCCAAGAGCTGGGATTACAGGTATGCCTGGCTTGGATCGACTCATTATGGAATACAGCTTTGCATATTACAGGAGTGGTTGAGCACCCTCCCTGTGTGTCTTGATTCTTCACTTCAGTTCCCTTTGGCTCACAGGCTTTGTCACCAATGGCCCTAATGCACACTCCTGCCGAAAAGACACTAAGTCCTTCAGTATGTACGTGCGGTGTTTTGTTTCTGCTTTTATGACTTTTCTTTTGTACACCAAATCTACATGCCAGTTGACGGCAGCTGAGGCAGTTAGGACAGAAAAGGCTTAATGTTTTCATCTCAGTCTGTGAAATGTAGCCCCTGCTCCTGACTTACATCACAGTCTTCAAGGTCAAGGCAGATCTTTGGATAGAGCTGGAAACCCCATTCTTGGTTCAACTTCCAGCAAACTGCTGACTTATACATTTGTACCCTCCGCCTGCCTTTCCCAGAAAAAAAAGATCCTTATTTTATTACTTACTAATTAATTTTTTAATTTATTTGTGGGGGGCACATGTGTGCATGTATGTCTGGAAGACAACTGTGGGTGTCACCCTCAGGACGGTGGCTCACCTTCTGTGAGGCAAATTTCTCATTGGCTTAAAGCTCACCAATGAAGCAATTTCCTGGAGAGTAAGTGTCAAAGATCCTTCTGTTTCTACATCCCCCGCACTGTGATTCTAAGCATGCCTCCAAGGAGAGCATTCTCACATGGGTTCTAGGATCAAACCCAGGTCTTCACGTTTGTAAGGCAAGCTTCTACCACCTAAGCCATTCTTTCAACCTTCTGTGACACAGAAGCAGTTGACTATCTCCTTTGCTTGACTATCTCTATATCCTTAATTCCAATACCTAGTGCATCATGCCTCTCTTTTGAAGAACATCAGTTGCAACAGAAATAACATTTCATTAGTCCTCCCCACATCCCTGAGAAGAAGTTGCAGGGCACATATTAGCCCTCAGCCCAACCCTTCCATTTTTACAAGGCAGGGTCTCACTACTCATTGGCACGTAACTTGCTACTGACATTCAGTGCCTATATGAGAGGAGAAAGATCTTCTCCTTGTATCATAGAGAAGAGGTTGTGTATAGCCTCACAAAGGAGCCATTCAAACTCTGTGTAGCCTATAGAGCAATGCGCTCTCAAGTAAAGCCCAGATTTAAAACTCAGAGTTCAGTATTAGACTACATGTCCTCCCCAGGAACAAGTCTCACTACTGAGACTGCCCTTTACCTCTCTGCCTCCTGTCTGTCTGGCTTTCAGAAGAAATGTGAGTGACTTTCTGAGCTGAGGAAAGCTTGGCACCCGGTGCATAATAAAAGCTGCAGAAAGACGATGGAGGAGTTAGGAAAAGTCAGGTTCGGGATTTTGTATACCTCACTAAAACGGTGTCTCCCAGAGTCTGAGTCGAAAGGAATGTTTCAGCAAAGTGAAAGAGAGTCCACCGGCCCAAAAGACCGTATAGGAGCAGTGGTGGAGCCCCACTGTGTGACAGGATCCTACTGTGTGACCTGGAGCCCAGTTTTCCACATTCCTTCAACTCCAGAGATTCCTTGTGGGGAGATTCTGAAAGCTGACTTGGGGGCACTGGAGCTAGCCTCCTGCCAAACAAGGCTCTTTCCAGGTGGAGAGTCACTGCAGGAGTGGCTAAGCAAGGAGACAGCGAGGAAAGTTAAGCTGGCCACTGGCTGGGTTGTCCAGGCTTTCCCTGGAACATTGAAGGCAAGGCAGAGGTGCCTGTTTACAAGAAAAGGAGTTGGACCGACACAGTCTGAAGAGGCCCAGGGTGTGTTCGTAGGGCTGGGAGGTGCATCTGTGAAACCTTCCTAGGGCTAAAGTAAAGGAAGGTGATGTTCTTATTTGAGGAAGATATGTCACCAGGGAGTGGGGGTGGGGGTGAGCATGGGTGGGTGTGCTGCAGAGACAATGAGGTGTGGCTTGTGGGCTCCAGCTCAGGGACACCCTGCTGCTGTGAGTGAAATAGGAGTCTCTTATCTTCCTCTTCTTTTCCCTTCTCTCCCCATAGGGAGCCAGTTCTTTAGGTTCTTTGCTGCTTCGCCAACGCCAGAGGAGTGGTGGTGCCAGAGAGAACCCTAGCTGGAAGGGGGTGATGTCTAGGAGAACTTCCCATGGGCCCCTCTGAAAGGACATTCACAGGGGCCTCTGAGACCCAGTCACTCGGTCAGTCACTGTAATAACCTTTCCAACCATCAGATCTCTGACTTGTTGAAACAAATTATTCTGACAAAGTTTACTGCATATCCTAAAACTGAATTGTGGAGACTCTGCTGTGAGGCTTGAATTATTCCCCAAATGCTTGAGGGTATTGGGGACCCAAATTTTATCACCAGTTAGTAAATTCCCTAAGGACTAATAATTTTAAAAACTTTCCGTAGGACTTATCCCCCATTTTTTCATGTTAAGAAGTCATAATTTTAACATACAAATTGCACACAGATTTTCCCAAAACTTACCTTTCAGTAAATTACTATTGTTACTTTCTTCTATCTTTTACAGATAGATGGAAAACAGAACCAAATTATTTCAGCCCTGTGATTTTTTTTTTTTCAGTATGATTCAGAGCCTACTGGGGTCAAAAATATCCTGAAGGTTTTATTAAAGGTCCCCATTCCAGGGGGGAATTTATTTAGGCTCTGGGGTTGGATTGGAGAAGACATATTTTTATGATGGAAAAGTTTCAGGTTGATTCGTAAGAGAATGACCGGTTTATGCTGGCTTTTCTGGGGTGGATGAAAGGGCGCCTGCATTTCCTTCTGCTTCCAGCGTTGTGTTATTAGAGGCGACAGGAGACTGTGGGAATGGTTGCTGACCCTGGTTATTTTCTTCCCCGTTTTCTACTTCTGTGCCCTAGTTTTGGCGTTTGTGATGAACCGAATTGTGTCTCTTCCAAATCCACACATCCAAGTCATAAACCATAATGTGACTCACTCACTCGTCTGTCAGCAATCAGGCTAAAGCATTTCTAAAGGGGAAGCCTTGATCTCTCAGCACTAGATTCCTGGTAAGAAGAGAAGAGGATGAAGATTCGAGTCTGCATAAAAATCGGAGGAAAGACCACATACTGGATGGAGGAGATGTTGTATTTAGGGAAAGAGGCTCAGCCCAAAATATCTTCACTGGAAATTGGCTCTGAACATGCAGCTTCCAGTGGCCCAATCTGTGATGCTAAGATATGACAGAGCAAACTGGCTAATACAACCCTCCCTGGCAGAACCGCCGCACCCACACAAAGGGCTGGCAAGGACCAGTGACAGAGGCTCATGCTCAGTTTGGGGAACAGACATCCGAGAAGGGTCCTTCTGATGAAGCGTGTGCGCTGCCTTGAGGACATCTCTTGATCTCACAACAATCACTCCATCTTTCTGCCCCGTGCCTGTCACCTGTACTGTGTAGGAAGTGTCTAGAAAGTATGAAGGCAGGGTCCTTATTAATTCTTTGGTGTCCTGAAGCTGTATACATGTGGTGAGTCTCCATGATAGTGTTGCGATGATGGAGAGAAAGGCTGGGGGAACAGATAAAGCTTTCATGGTAGAATCTAGTATTTGTAAAATTATACACCCAGGCTGTCTTTTCCTCCTCCACATCTGCTTTTCTTTGAGCTTTCAGAAATTCTAAATGATTCTCATACCCTAACTGTGGCTAAAATTTCCTGGGAAAAAAAAAAAGGTCAAAGCACTCTCCTGAAAAAGTCTTTCTGGAATATTCTAGTAGATTCTTTATAGGACACTATTGTTTTCTGGAACTTGGACTACAGTCTGGCTGCACTGATGGAAGGCTCCAGGGCAATTGTCTTTTCTTTTCTAAATTATTCTTTCATACAATACTTGTTGACTTCAGTTTCCCCTCTCTCCACTCCTCCATGCCCCCCCCCCCATCTCCTCTCTCCCCCACTGCTTCTCTGTCTCCCTTAGGAAAAGATCAGATCTCCCAGGGGTAGCAACTGAACACAGCACAGCAAGTTACAATAAGACTGGGCACAAACCTACGTATCAAGGCTGGGCGAGGCCACCCAGAAGCAGGAAAAAGGTCTCAGGAACGTGTGTAAAAGTCAGGCACATCCCTACTCCTACTGTTAGGAGTCCTACAAACACCAAGCTAGCAAACATAGCACAGTTACAGAGGACCTAGAGCACTGGTCATTGCTGCTTCAGTTTCTTTGAGCTCCTATGAGCAGGGCTCTTTTCCACATAGAGGATGCCCCCTTTCCTAGGAGTCCATTAATCTACCTGCTCCCCACCTCTGCTTGGCCCTCCCTCGTTCAGGAAGAATCCCAGTCCCAGAATTTCTTTGAATGCATGAAAGATGTCATCTAAGTATTTCAGTTGTGTAGCATCTGCTCTCCCTTCCTCTAGTTTCACTCTGAAAAGGCTTGAGTAACAGTTAAGGTCTTTCATGATTTCAGGTGTCCTGTCTGGAGTTGGGCACCTTCTCTATAACTTCTATTCAGGGTAGAGGATACTTTCTATTTACTGGAGAAACAATGAATTTAGCCCTTCAAAAGAACCACAAGCCCATAATGATAACAAACCTTGAGTGATTATACAGGTTATTTGCTTCCTCAGCATATGATGGTAATACATTTTAAAAACTATATTGTCATTTACTTTTAATTAATAACCTATTCCCTTGAATGTTCAGGGAAATAAATTTTTATTTAAATTGCAACCTCCGTCCTGACATCCGAAGCTCAGAACTATGATAGAAGCCTACAGTATTTTATTTTATTTTATTTTATTTTATTTTATATCTTATTTTATTTTATTTTTGAGACAGCGTCTCATGCAGCCCAGGCTGGTCTTGAATGTTTTATCTTTGTAAGTAGCAGAGAATGACCTTGAACTTCCAATCTCTCTGCCACTGCCTCTAGTCCTGGGATTATAGATGTGTAGGTTTGTGTGATGCAGAGGGAAAACCCATGATGGGCAAGTGCTCAACAAAGCACCAACATTCCATTCTTCTAGTGTAAGAGTGTGTATTTTAACAGAAACCAAAATTATTTGTTCGTAGTAATTCATAGTCCAAACAGAAATTTCTCTGTCTAGAAATATTAGCATTAAGCCTTCAAAATGATTTGCTGAGCTTTTTCCTCACATAGTCACAGACTCCAATCACAGTGGCATGACCGTACCTGAGGTATCAAGAGTAGTAAAAGTCGTTTCTCTCCAAAACCCACAGATTCTTTGTCCCCCAAGGAAATCTGCAAAGAGACCGTAGGGAAGACGGAGCTGGCAAACTATTCTGATGGTGAATTAATTTAGCTTTTCCAGCTCAGAATTTGCCTTGGCGGACTGTGGTGATGCCATCGCCGCATCTCGAGCACCACTAAAAGCCACTAAAACATCACTAAAAGCTCTGCTCTTCCCTGCTGACACCCACAAGAAATGCTGCTGCATCTCTGCTAAACTCAGAGCATCCGGGGTCCGTTTTGTTTTCATTTGACATTATTTCCCTTCATCCTGGAGTGATTCTTATGAGTCAACACCTGTCTCAGCAGCCAAAGAATTCCACTTCATTTCTCTAGAGTATTTATTACACAAAGATTGTTGAAATAAATACTCATGTGCCTTTAAGGGCATTTAAGTAAATGATTTGTGTGATTAATAATTCATTTTTTTCAGTTGAAGACTTACCTAGCTAGTCTAGACTATCGTTTGAGAAACACAATGACTGAATCAACAGATCAACAGAGCCAAAATAGTCACACAAAGATGAAAACAAACATCAGCAACATCAATAATGGACTTTTTTTTTGTCACACCAAAACACCAGTATTTTTAATAATAGTCATGTGTACCAAAGGGGAGCACACAGAACAACTTCTACAGCATTTCTACATGAATTTTCTGTCTAACTTTTGTCAGCAACAACACCCAGTTCCTGCAGAAAGCCGCAACTTTCCTGTAGCAGGAACTACAATCTGAAAGGACATGCTCAATGTTAAAGGGACAAATAGCACAGCCTCCCTCACCCCCTAAAAAGACCAAAAAATTTGTGTAGATATTTCTCAAAAGCAACATGTGATCAATAAATAAATGAAAAGGCATTTAGTATGTTAGACAAAGGAAATGCAAACCATGACTGTGACACAGCATTTCACACACACACACGCCAGGATAGCCATAACAAAAGATGAGAAGTGAGGCTGAAGTTGGGGAAAAGTCAGAACCTCACACAGAATTGACCACATGCAAAATGGTGCACAGTCCTTCTAAAGGCTTGCCTTGGTGTAGGCTGGCTGAGCTAGTCCATGAGACAGCAGCAAATCTACTCATGGGGAATAAAACACAGGTTCAGGGCCTGCAGAGATGGCATAAAGGTTAAGAGCATTTGCTCTTCTTTTGGAGGATCCAAGTTCCTTCACATGGAAGCTTAAAGCAGTCTGTTAACTCCATTTCCAAGGGCCTCAACACATCTTCAGACAATCACAGGCTCCTGAATGCATGTGGCACACAGGCATTCCCTTGGGCACACACACACACATACACATAAAGTAAACTAACCATTAAAAACAAAACAAACAAAAACCTGACAACACAGCTCCATGAAAAAACATGTATGTGGGAGCCTATGGCTGTGTAACTCATAATAGTAAAAAGCAGAGACAGCCCAAATGTCTATCACCTAGCCAAAAACAAAACAAAACAAAAAAAAACCTGGCATATTTATACAACCGATTACTGCTCACCTATAAAAGGACTAAAGTATTACAATTGTACATTGTAACATACAACGTTGCAATACTTTGTAAAGTTACAATACTTTGCATGTTACAATGCAGATACATGTATTGCTATGCCACATCAAAAAAGACTAAATATTTTCCCAATTTTCTTACGTGAAATCTATGAAAACAAAAGTTTTGATTGGCAGTTACTCACTAAGCATTCATATCCAGGTTTTACAGATGTGCACACAGTATTTGAACACTCGCATTGCTGAGAGTGGGGTAGATGGCTGTGGTGAGGGATGATGATGATTGCCAATAGATACGGGATCGAGGGAGAACGACTAACATGCCCTGAAGTTAGTTGTGGTGATGTCTTCACAACTCTTCCAACACAATATGCCCCTTAAATTTTATACTTTGGATGGGCGAGTCCTACAGTGTGTAAATTACAGTTTAATAAACTTGGTATGTATGAAGCTGCCATGGTTTGTCCAGCTTTTCTGATTGCTGACATAGATCAAGAGGACAGAATTGACTTCAGGGTGAACCAGGTCACTACTGGTAACCCAAAGATGTATAAAACAAACATATGCGAACCGGGGGACAGTAGGTAAAACAGGCAGTGTTCTGCAGAGGCAGCTTGCTGTCAGCATAGTGACAGCAGTGAGACTACGGTTCTGCTCTAGATAGGTTATGTGTCCTACCTAAAAGTGAGAAGAAATGCAAATAAATACACAATATGCATAAATAGAGCTATTTCTGTAAGGTAAAAATCCACTGGATGGCTTAAGACTTCTCTGCCAGGCTTTATAGGCCAAGAGACCTGTGTTGTGCGTTCAGCACCCAACCATTCAGAATCGAAACAAGGTGGACAGGATTATGTATGTTATGTAGGTGGGGGATCTGAAAGTAGGCTAAGTTAATTACTCAAGGTAGAGACAGCTTATAAAAGACTGAGGTGGGATTTGAACCCAGATCTGTCTGACTTAGTAGGTCTCATGAAGTATGCAACAAAGCTGTTTAGGACATTTACATCATCAACTTGACCTTCCATGTCACTCTCCTGTGACATCCCTCTGTCTCTCCCTTTTGTCATTTTGGAACGGATGCTTGCGAAAGCCTTAAGAGAGGGAGATTACAGAAATTGCCACTGACAGTGATGGTACAGTTGCTATAGTAACCAATCCACCAAATTGGTCTGTGCTACTAGGAACACACTTCTGCTTCTGCAATACCCCCGTGCTGGCTAGGACGCTTCCCGGCCCCAGCAAAGCCCCGTGGAAGCCTAGGAAACAGTATACGCTGCGGTCAACTGTGTGTGTGCAGCATGAAAGTGTTTCTTCCAAAGTTTCCCCTCCTGACTTCCTTATTTTATCTCCCCTCTTGCAGTTCTTTCCTTTTACACATTATGCTGCGTGGTGGTGCTTGGTTTTAAGGGATGTTGAACATCAGGGCTAAACTGCAGTCTGTTGCTTTGTTCTAAGCAGGATTTTTACAAATATGACTATTTCCTTGTGGGCAACAAATTGACCCTCCCAACCCAAGTAATTCCCTAACACCATGCTAAACTAGGAATGGACCACTACCTGATTTCCAACACATAAACAAAAACAAATGTTCATTTGATTTTCTCCAAACCTCACAGAAGTTACTGTGTAGAAAAGCAGAAGCTAACAAAGAACGGGTGCAGACAGACACAGGCATGCATCCACCAGTTCACAATGTTCTACAATGTTTCTGTGTTTTCAAGGACTCCGTTTCCGGCTATTGATGCTTTCTCTCTTCCTCCCCCTCTCTGTTTCACTGGCCTTGCCTGTCTTCAGAAGCACCTGAAGGGACATAAGGCAGGGAAGTGAAACCGACTGTAATTCCTCAGTTCGCTTCTCTGCAGCCTCCAGTGAGCCCGGCTCCATACGGTGGCCCAGCTGAGCTTCTCAGAGTTGAGTCCTTGCACAGGTGTAATTTCCCAGCCCTGCCTGCTCATGGGCTCTCTGGGAGGAGAGGGGCCAGACGTGTGAATGTGGGGGGGATTCTGGAACTGAAGTGTAGGCGACTAAAAGAAGACAACTCTTCCCTATGAAACGGAAACTCTGTGTCTTAGAAGGCCATTCTCCCCTCCGATGGATTAAATACAGCTGCTGAGAGCCACCAGGAATTCTAATTCCCCCGCCTGCTGATGTCCTTGGTTTCACCTTTAGGTCTCTTTTACTTCCTTTTTGCTGATCTTTGCTATAGATGAAATTACAAATCTCTCCCAGAGACTTCTTGACAGGCAAATGCATATTCAGGAAAATCTGGGTTCTTATGGCTTTAACAATTAATTATAAATACGTTTTAGTAGCATTTTGTGTATATGTCTTTTTTTTTTCTTTTTTTCCCTTCCTCTCCCCCCGCTTCTATTTTGTTTCCTCATTTGTTGCTACTCTGAATTTTTAACTCAGTTGGTCCAGACCAGAACTCTGGGAAATCAAAGTATATCACAAGCCCATTTTCCTGATGCAGAGCTCTGCTAAAGTGGAACAAAGACAGCCGTGTAGGTCTATGAATTCAGAGGCAACAGCATTTGCATAAGTGTTTGCTTATTTCCACGGTTTAGCTAAAAATCATGCTGACTTTCCACTGTAGAGTGTGCCTCCGTGGTTGCGGCTCCCGCACATGGCTGCATCTTTCTCTCTGTGAAGAGACCGTCCCCACTGCAGCCTCTAGACGCGCTAACTCTTCTTTGGTTCCCGGAAAGCGCCTGACTCTTTTCTGCCTGGGGGCTTTGCACATGTTTGCCTTGCCTTACCTCACCCAGTCTTGTACCCTGGCTTTCCCCAGAGCTGTTACATGTCAACTTGGATAACTCATCATTCAAGGCTCAGCTTCAACTTTGTCTGTTAGAGAAAGTCATCTTTGGCTAACCAGATAAGGTCATGATGTCCTCATAAGAAGGTATTTGCTAAGCACTAACCTAGCACCAGTTGGGCTAATCTTTGTCCACACCCCACCCTCCACCACCTCTTTCTCTTTTTTCTTTTCACTGTAAGCTACAAAAATTCAGGGATGTGCCCATCTTGTCCAGTTCTGTATCTCAGAGCTCAGCATGGAGTTGGGCCCCTGCATATGTCCACTGCAAATGTACAAATATTCTTCAGCACAGCTTTTTTTGTTAGTGACAGACTGCAGAATCTCATCCAAAATTCCCTTTGTGGGTGTGATCCACTCATTCATATAGATCCGGAGAAACCACCCAAAATAGTGAATGTCACCTTGCTTTTCAGCTCAAAGGATGCTGGGAATTGAGGCAGTTTTGCATAGAATACAGTTATATTTTCAACTTCTATATTTACCAAAGCAGGCTGTCACCTTTGATCTCTGACACTTCTAAAATGACTGCATTATGAAACAGAAGAATAAAGGTTTGCCTTTTCAAAAAAAGGGACACATCTTAGTCACTTAGTCTTTAATGACATAACGCCTAGGAGGCAACCATAATTATTGAACTGATTAAAATCATAGGGGCTAAGGCAGCATGGTAGACTTTTCCTTGTAAACATTATCTTTTGCTGTTGTTTTGAGGAGTAACAACTCTTGGCAATGAAGTGTGTTAATAACTTTAAGGTATGTAAGTACGTGGGGACTCAAAGGCTTCTTGAGTTATATATACCTGTCCAACACCAAATCCTTACTCCCTAGAGTTTCCTCTCCCTCCTTCCTGTGTAATTGGTTATCATCTCTTCCTTCTCCACATAGTTTGTCTCTTAATGACTTCTCCCAGTCCCTATATTTTGTTGTTGTTTTTTTTATACTACTTATTCTTTTTGCCCTTTCCCATGATTTCTCCAGCTACCCTCTACTATCGGCTTTCTACCATACCTATCTGATTTCCTCACAACACTGCAAACAGTTCTCAATTCCATCCATATTATTTGTGAACAGATAAAACCCTCTGATTTTACAGCCACCTCCCCATATTCTGCATGACATACATAGTAAAAGCAACAGTTCTTTCCCCTACTTATTTTACATCAAAATACCACTGCTTTCCCTTCCTTCCTCCTTCCTTCCTTCCTTCCTTCCTTCCTTCCTTCCTTCCTTCCTTCCTCTCCTTTTTAAATAAAAGATATTATTATTAGTAAATTAATATCTTGGAAGTTAATGCAAAGGACTTAGGAAAAAAATACTTCTTGAAATTCTAGAATGACAAAAGGCATAAACAGTTATTCCAAAAACAGTTGACAAAATGATTTTAAAAAATATAAATAAAAGGTATTTCCAAATAGGGTATCTGTTTTTACACTATTAAAGTAGGTAAGCACTCTTATAATTGTGATTTCTTGTACCTGTTGTATATAGCTTTTTGAAACATCATTTACATGAAGAAAATTCTGTTGTTCCCCTGAACAAAGTTGCCACAGCAACTTCTAGTTAACAGCAGTCCACAGAAAGTTGATTTTTGGTTCGAACTTAAACTGTATAATGTTGTTGTATTTTCATAATTATTTTTCATAGTTAGACTGAAAGTTCTCATATGTGTTTGAAATGTGATTGCTCATCTACTTTCTCAACCCTCCACACTCTCAGGATTAGTAGTTAAAATGTGGTAGACCAGTAAGCTGGAATTCCAGCTTTCTAGTATGTTTTCTTGCTTTTTCCTTGATTGGACATCTGCAAAGGTTGAAAGGTTTCTGACTTCAGCCATTGTTGTGGTTTGGTGAAGCCACACCGAAACAATAAAACCACACACAAAAGAATAAAAGGTGTAGATTAGCATTTGATTTTGGCCGTATCTACACATTCACAATGGCTGAGTATTTTCTCCACATTGAATATTCAAAATTAATGCTGTTTGAATGATTGGCAAATCACACTTCAGTTTCCCAGTCTCTAAAAGGCTGAAAGAGTTCTCTATATGTAAACAACATAAGTAATGTGTGAACTCCTTGTAGGTGCCCAATTAGTGCTACTTACTTTATCAACAAACCACATGTGGGCTGGAAGGAGAGACAGGGACATAGACAGACAGAGAGCAGGAGGGAAGAAGGAAGAGTTCACTTTTTTGCAGGTTCTAGATCTCTGTGCTTGCAGAAGATGAGTACCAGATTCACTCATCTTCTGGACTGATCATACTTTAATGGCCTAGAATTGCTACTAAGTTCTTAAGTCTTACCATGGAAGGGTGAATTTCTAACCTGACATGGTAGAATTAGTCATGAAGCCTTTCTAAATGGAAGGCAAAGGACCAATGGGGACTATTTCCTTTAGAATAAGGTCGTTTATTTCTTTGGTTTGCTTTTGTTTTGTGTTGGTGATACAGGGTCTTTTATTGCAGAGTCCTAGTTAGTCTGGTACTCTCTACTCTCTCAGACTGGTCTAAAACTAGTAGCAATCCTTCTGCTTCAGTCCCTGAATGCCAGGATCACAGCAGTGTGTTGCCACGTCTGGTTAGTTTTTGCCTGTTTTGTTCCCTGATACGTTCTAAGTTTCTAGAACAGAGGTTGGTTGATAAACCGTGGCCCAATGAGTAACGTGAGCCCACTTCCTAGTTTTGTGCAGCTCCAAAACTAAGAACGGTTTGTATGATTTTTAAATAGTTAAATATAATGACATGAGAATTACATGGAAGCTCATCATCTACAAAGGCAGCTTTACTGTAGCATACCTGTGCTTAGGTACTGGCACACTGTCTGTGCCATTCTTGTACTGTGAAGGTAGGATTGTTGCAATGGAGAGCTTGTGACCACAAAGCCAAAATAATCATTCTTTGGCTTTTTATAGAAAAAAAGTTGCTGACAACAGGAACAATACTTCTTTTTGAGTATGTATGTGTGTGCGTGTTCTATGCATGTGTGTATATTTGTATGTTTGTGCCAGCATGTGTGCATATGTGTGCACACCTGTGTACAGGAAAGAGGCTGATGTCAGTCAGGTGTTTTCCTCAGTTGTCCTTTACTTTTTGAAAACAGGATCTTTCACTTAGGATTTTTAAAGTCAGATGCATTGATGTTTAACCCTTTCCAGAAGGAAAGCTTAAAGTCTACATGTGACTCCAAGACCAGTCACAGGATACTGTGCTGGGGGTAGAGGTAGACATAGGGAGAACTGTGCAGGGTATGAAAAAGTCAGACTCAGGTGCCGCACTGCCTGACCTCGCTGTGCAAGCCTGAGCACCAGGCTTGCCATCTCTATGCAGATACCATGTCACCTAAAAAGTCAGGCTAGGGATGAGAATATTAAAGTTAATGTTTATAAAGTGTTCAGAACAGCACTTGGTATAAGTAACCACAGCTATTCATGTGTTTGTTTGTTTGTTTGTTTGTTTGTTTATTGAGAGATGAGGTCTTGCTGAGGTCAGACTGGCCTGAAATTCACCATCCCCCTGCCTCTGCCTCCTAAGTGTTTGTGATTACAGGCATGAGCTACTGCATTTAACTAAGGCAACACTATTTTAACTGTGTTTTCCTGTTAGGAAGTTTAAGGCACTTGACAAATTCCCCAAGTGACTGAATGAATCTCAGTATGCTTATACATAGGAAGAAATGTAAGCATGAAATAAAATTTGAAAATACCCATGTCTCTCCCCACCCCCGAAGGGAGGAGCAGTCCTGTTAGGCCACAGAGGAGGGCTTTGCAGCCAGTCCTGAAGATACCTGATAAAACAGGATCAGATGAATGGGGAGGAGGTCCCCCCTATCAGTGGACTTGGAAAGGGGCACGGTGGAGATGAGGGAGGGAGGGAGGGAGGGATTGGGAGGGAATGAGGGATCGGGACACGGCTGGGATACAGAGTTAATAAAATGTAACTGATAAAAATTAAAAAAAAAAAAAAAAAAGAAAATACCCATGTCTGTCAATAAGTCATCTATGTGTACGAAACACATCAGTATGTGCTCTAATTGGCTTTGGATTATACGAGAGAACTGCTGGCCTCCCATACCTGTGACATAATTTTGTAATCAATGGCCCTGTTTCAGATAATAAACAAATTGTATTCTAAATGGTTGAGTAACTTCTGATACAGAATCTAACCACCAAACAACTTCTAATCTGAGGGTATCAAATTGGCATAAAGGGAATCAACAATTTAGAGAACACAGTTTGGTTTGCTTCCCTTAGGCTGCCACTGTTCTTAGGAAGACAGCCAATAAAGGCCAGTGCCCTGCAGTACAGCTTGTAGACATCAAGGCCAGGAGCTGCGTTTGTGTGTTAGCAGATGCCACTGCTTGTTAACACTGCAAGACATTTTGGGAATAGGTACTTGGGACTCTTGGTGTCTAAGTAGATTTTAACATTAGCTAGCACTCAGTCTTTAAATAGACTGTGTTAGGTAAAAAGTAGAAGCTTCATATGGATGCTTCCCGTCCCTCACGTAATATAATTGCTTGAAGATGATGCACTTCCCTGTAGAGCTCTATAAAGGACAAGACATTAGCTGCATCATTATTTCCATGAATATTTCCACCACAGGTGTTTTCATTGTAGTGTCAACGGTAACACATAGATGAAGTGTGGCAAATGTCCTTGCTCATTTTGTAATCTTAGTTCATTCACCCATCACTAAACGTAACATCTATTTAACTTAGATTGTGGAAGCTGCGATGAAAATACAAACAAAAGTTCACTACTCCAGTCCAATCTGAGATCTTCACTAAACTGTGCATGAAAAAAGTGCAAAGAAAAAAAGAAACTTTTGGTTACTTAGGCTAATTTAGACTGAGGCCTTCGGTATTGTAAGTGGAAATGTGACTAAGTTTATTCTCCACTGGTCTACACATCAGCTAGCTACTCCTCAGTGCTAACCTCATCACATGAGATGATCAGGCTTTAGAAGACTTTAATAGTGACTTTCCCAGGAACTTTTCCCACGGCTTAATTCATACTGTTCTTCAAATGAAAAGAGATATTCTCATCTCTTAATAAATCTAAAGAAAACAGTCAAGAACTAAGACTTCAAAAATGTTTTATGTGTATTCAAGTCCTGTTACCTCTTTTAAAAAAACTTATAAAGATAAAAAGAGGTATATAACGTGATATTTTGATATATTTATATAATATACTAAGATTAAGTTAAGCTAGAAAATTTATTTAGTATCTTACTGCCTCTCATAGTGACTGTTAAGGTCACTAATTTAGCAATATGTAATTGTTTACCATACTCACGATGCCATGCAATAAACCACTGTAATTCATTCCTTTTGTGTAAAATTTCATATCCTTTGTCAAGTCTTGTCATTTTAAATTACTAATTACGTGAAGATGGGGTGGCAAGGTTCTATTTTATTCATTGAACTGATGCTTATTTTATTAAAACAGAATATGAACCTGAGTTCAAATGGCATGAGGAGAAAAACTGAGCAACTGGAGAAAAAAATATGAAATTGATTCCACTGCTCTGTGCAGACTTTCTTGGCTCTTTATTTTTCCAGATAATACACATTTATAATTACTTAATCGTCTTTAAAGTCATATTTTAAATTATTATATTAAAATCTTTACTTTCTAGAGACACTATATATATATATATATTTAAATAAGTGAATTCCTTCTTCTGCTCTGGTTGGATTTCATGCTTACTATGACCAACTGGCCAGTTTTAATTTTCCCTGTTCCCTGCCTAAATTTGAGGCATGTCTTCATGCCTGGGCTCTGAAAACTCCAGGTAAAGGAAAAGTACTAAATAGAATGCCCTTATGTTCAGTTGTCTTCAATAAAAGTGATGTAATCTCAAAAACACTACAGTGATATATCTAACCTCTTGTTGACCTCTGCGCAAGGCTGAGAAAACAGCTTTCTATCATACGGGCTGTAACACAGAGCTCATTTAATGCTACAGCGTTTTTACACAACATTTCTGTCCATACTCAAGCTAAAATTTCCCATTCTTCTGTGATTTAAAATTAGAATAATGTGATTAGTCACTAAAATTGGAAGTGCTAGAGTTACTAATAACGAAATGGAGTTGAAATTACATTACTGAGATCAGCAATAGGTTTGGTGGACTATTTTCTTTTCTGTATCTTCCTCTTTTGAAGAAAAAAAGCACAGTTTCCTCCTACTGCAGAAGTATCGGATCCCTGCAGCATCGTGACACTTGTAAGCATTCAGTGGTCAGACACCACTACATACCCTTCAAATGATGTGGCCCAGTGAAGCTGGAAGATATTGTCACGGAGCCAGACAGCCTGGCATCTTAGCCACCCACCAGGACAGAGCCAGCAGGCCCCAGCTGTTGTGCTGAATCCAGACTAAGGTAGGATTTTTGACTAAGATTTGGCATTTTGAAAGTGAACTCTCCTGACATTGAATCCTAGGACACACTTACATATAGCAGTGCATTGAGTATGCCAGAAATTATTTACTAGATCCAGTTTGCAAAGCTTCTCTGCCCAAATTACTTGTAGGGAAACAAGTTCAATCTTAAATTTATTATTCCCTTCAGGTTTCTGAATTTATCCTAAATCATATATATATATATATATACACATATATATATATGTAGAAGATAGTCCCAAGAGTCTTACTCTATAGTCTGAATCCTTGACTGTGTAGGATATGTTAAATGAATATAGTTATAGGTCCCTCAGCAATGACAAAATCTAACATAGTGGACTGTTACTCACCAATACCCTTTGGCATGGCAATATCTGCCCATCACGGTGAGCTTGTCATTTTGATCTTTGGACATATGAAAAACACATAAGATACCACATCTTCTATTTTGCTCTGACTTGGATCCCTGTCCTCACTGTTGAAGTACAAGGGGCTTTGTATTACTCTCTCTTTCTGGTACAGACATCTTTTGAGACCATGCACACAAACTCATCACCCACAGCTATTCAAAAAGTCAATCTGCAGGATTTGTTACAAGCTCAAGATTTCTTATCCCTCCTGCTGACCTAAACTTAACAGCACTGCCCTAACAACTGCAGATAACGTTAAATTCCCTTAAATTTCTGTGAGCCCAGACTAGTAGAAACATTATGGGGGAAAAAAAAAACTAAGCATCTACTTTCCTAGGGTCGTTTGGAGTGGTCCTCATGCCTAGGGCAACATTCTGTATGGGACTATACCCTGATATCTTTTTGTCGTGTAACATTTAGAGGTTTAGGCTGGCCCCAGTAGCCTGGCATCTGAAACCCAGCTGCTTAATCATGAAAAGAGGGGGGGGGGATACCATGCCTCTTCTCCAAAACAACAACAACAACAAAAGGAGCCCTTTGCTAGGGCTCATTTAAAAGTGTTTCTAAATTGGAACCAATCAAACGTGATTGTCAGTTTCTGCAGCCTTTTCATCTCTGCGGCACTTTTCAAAAGCATCATTTCTTTCCCCCTTCGGACATGAAATGCTTTTTGCCACACAAACAGATACTTTCTAAATGGCAATGGCAGACAGCACCAACAGTCCCCTAACTTCTCCATGCTCCTGTTATGCGCACAGACCAGCTGGAGGTGCAGGACTCCTGCTCCCAGCCCTCCTCCCCGTGTCAATGCCATCTTCCTGGGGACAGGAGTTAGCAGGCAAGATTCACGCCACCACCCTCACATGGGTAGCTTTGCTCTCCTTTGAAAAAGTGAAAAGAGAGGGTTTTCACGCAAGGCAAAAAAGTTTGCTCAGCCACAGGGCGTCCATCATTACAACTAACAACAAAAACCAGACAAAGCCTTTTGGGAGTTCCAATCCACAAAGAGAGCAGACCTCAATCACAGAACAGAACCCAAACAATAAAAACTTGAGTGCATGACAGGAAAACTGTGCAGTTCTCTTCTGCTGGCACTTATGGATCCTCCTGGCCTAAAGCAGGAAAGAGAAAGGCTGGCCCCACCACAGACTCCTCTCCTTGAGCAAGTCCACCTCGAGGGGCGGAGTGAGATCTGACGGACAAAGGTGGTCAGAGTTGCTTTTCTAAACTGCCCAGGCCTTTGGGCACCACCTACTTGTTCAGTTTCAACCTGAGTCTGAAATCTTCAGTGTTTCCTGCCCTGACGATTTGGGAACCTTGGGCATTCAAGCATCAGGGATGCTGTTAGGCCAGGTCCCGTATTGCCCCTTCTGACACCCTGAAATCAACTTTCCCCACACCAGCTGAATTGTTTGAGATGGTTTTTCAGTGTGTGGGAGCCTCCCTCCCAGCCCACCCAGTTCTCCCCTCCTCCCTGCCCCCTCCCCTCCCTCCGGCCTCCCCCCCATCCCACCCCGCCTTCCTCTTTGTTGTCTCCTACCTGCTGGCCAGGCTCTGCCTGCAGTGCTGCCTGAAGGGCATCAGGTGGTAGTTCATGGCGTCCAGCAGCAGCTTCTGGCAGACCGGGTCGGTGCGCATGAAATCCACAGACTGGACCCGCTCCACAAGCTCCGGGGCGGGGATGAGCGCGAAGCGGAGGCGCTTCATGAGGTCTGGCGCGTACTGCATGCGGGTCTCACGGTCGTGCTCCAGCCACAGCACGGACATCTGGAAAAGTGCCAGCTCCGACTCCACGGGGGGTGGCAGCGAGTCCAGCAGGGCGCGCATCTCCTCGAAGTTAAGCAACAGCACATCCTCCACCAGGTACTTGTTGGCCAGCTTCTTGGTCTCCTCCAGGCCGTGCAGCGCGGCGATCTTGCACACCTGCTTGTAGTTCTGCACCGAGATCTGGTCGTTGAGGAACTGAACGCAGAGCTTGGTGACCTGAGGGATGTGCAGGATCTTGCTGACCGACAGCACCTCCTCCACGGTGTCCAGGGAGAGGGTCACGTTGGCCGTGTAGAGGTATTCAAGCACTAGGCGCAGCCCGATGGACGAGCAGCCCTGCAGCACGAGGTTGTTGATGGCTCGGGGACTGGTCAGCAGCTTGTCGTCGGGGGAGGAGGAAGGAGTCCCGGGCTCCTCCTGTGGCGGCTGCTGCTGCTGTGTAGGCTGCTGCTGCGGCGGCTGCGGCTGCTGCTGGTCCTTGGGGGTCCCCAGGCCGTCTTGGCCGCCGACCCCTCCCCCGAGAGGGGGGTGGCTGGAGAAGAGTGAACGGAAGTACTGCGAGCAGGAGGCCAGCACGGCCTTGTGGCAGTGGAACTGTTGGCCTTGGGCCGTCAGGGTCACGTCGCAAAAGAGCTGCTTCCTCCACAGCAGGTTGAGGCCGTGCAGCAGGTTGTCACTGTGGCTGGGGTCGAAGGTGGAGGTCCTGTCCCCGGATCTGGACATGGCGAGCTGACTCCGCGCACCTGGCTTTAAACCCTCCTCCAACCTGGCAGACAGGGGTGGGGGATGGGAGGGGGAGCAGGGTGGTGGTGGGGGGGTTGGGGGGGTGGGGTGTGGCCGGGGTGGGGAAGGGTGTGGAAGGGAGAGAGGAACAACAATCAAGACCCCCCCACACTCGGCCCCCTCCTCGTGCGCTCAGGACCCGACCCGAGGAGGGAAGTGTGAAGGCGCCCGAGCCTGAGCGCCTCCAGAAGGGTCCTCTTCTGGGGTCGGGACGCCGGTCCTGCTCCCCGCTACCTCTCCTACACTTCGCCCCTCACTTTCCTAAAAGCACCCAGGCTCCTCTCTTAGCAGCAGCAGCAGCAGCGGTGACAGCAGCGGCGGCAAAAGTGGAGGCTGAGGCCGTGACACCTCGTGGGCTCGTTGTCCATGCCCGGCTGGATGAAGGGAAAGGCCCGGAGTGGGGAAGTCAGGGTTGACCCCCGAGAGCTCAGAGGCGACCGACGGCGGCGGTTCCAGGTCAACTGGTGCTGGAAGCTTTGCTTTTCTTAGTTGGCCCAGTTTGGGGGGCAGGGGTGGGGAGAGAGGGGGTGGGGAGGGCAGGACAGGCGTGCGGGTGGGCGATTCTTAGCTCTCCAAAAGCTGGGGAGACCTTCTGGTTAGCCACGCCGCCCCGAAAAAAAAGTCCTAGGCTCGCAATCTGAGGGAGGAGATAAAGCCCTTTCTTCTCCCGGGGAAGTGCAGCGGAGCGCGGTGGGGACCCGCTCAGTGGACTCGGCAGAGGCGGGAGCTGTCCTTATCAATTCTAGCTCATTTCCCTCACCCCGGCCCTGCCCGCTTCCCCGCTTCGCAAACTGTTGGCTTCCCTCGCCGCCGCCCCGTTCGGCTAATTTTCCAGAGACGCCTGGAAACCCGGCCGGAGAGAATCCCTCCACCCACACTACTCACCCCACCTCTCGCCCCCTTTCTCCCTGCACCTTTGGCTTATTTCAGAGCACGGAAGTTCAGTCACCTAGTTCCCCTTCCAGTGCGGGGCGGCACCCGGGGATGACTGGGGGCAAGTTGGGGTGCCAGGCTGGACTGAGAGCAGGAGGCTAGAGGCCAGGAGGGGTTGGTGAGGACCGGTCTCCCTCCCTCTCGAGCACCGGGAACAGTCGCTTTAACAGGAGGAACTAAGAGAAGTTCAAGTTAGAAGGCAGGTGTTGGGGGAGGGGTGGCGGCCGGGGAATGGGGGTGGGGGTGGGGGCGCGGTCCAGTGCGGAGGGTGTGTGTGTGTCGGGGGGGGGTGTCTCTGCTCCGCACCCAGAAGGATCTTGGGTAGTCATAGCATCCCTTCGACACCCGGGGTTCGGCGCCCAGAGGTCCCCCACTCGAGCACCCCCCCGCTCCCCCCAGCCCTGGAAGTACTTCTGTAAAAAGTCTGAGCCGCTCGCTTCTGGAGGGTAGGAGGCCGGGGAGGGGAGGAAGCCAGGTGAAATCCCCACGCTGACTCTCTAATCTGTAATTGCACCTTTCAGGGCTGAACAGGAAGGGACCCTCTGCCCGCGCGTCCCGCCCGCGCGCCCGCCGGGACCACCGCCACCTCCGCCCGGCTCGGAGGGACCCTCCGGACCTGCCCCTTCCGCTGCGGCTCACTCTGCCTTGCCCGGCGCGGCTTCTGGATCGCCGGCTTCTCATTCCTATCAGACTGGGCTCCTCTCCACTCACTTTCCCATCCGGTTCCAGGTGGACCCTAACCTCCCTCCCCGGCAACCCCCCCCCCCCCCAAAAAAAAAAAGCTCAGGCTTGCGGGGTGGAAACGTCTGAGTCTTCCCTGGAAGTGGCCCGGTCATACCTCTCTCTTGCTCTCCCCGCTTCGTTGTCTAGCCGCCCCCCCCCCATCTTTTCCTAGTCTTTTTCCTTCTTGTTCACCCTCTTTGCTTCCACACACCCCCATCTGCTTCTTTCTTGCAATGGGAGTTTTATTCTTTATAACCGTTTGCCACCCGATGCCCCCCCCCATAAGTCCCCCCCCCCCCAACCCTACAACAACCCAAAAGACAAGGAAAATACAGGCAAGGCAAACCCAAGGCCAGAAACTTACCTGCTGTCAGCCAGCTGCAAAGTCAGGGCTCACTTAAGCTCCCCCCAAAATCAATTGTCCTTCCTTTTTAAAGGTTTGTCTCTCCTTGGGAGGGGAGCACACCTTCTGGATCCCAACTCCAGGCCGTCACTCTGTACAATTTATTTTGTCGTACATCATTTGATCACCATGAATTAGCAACAGCAAGAAAATATAGGAGAGGGAGAAAAGAGAGAAAGAGAGAGGGAGAGAGAGAGGAGAGAGAGAGGGAGAGAGAGAGAGAGAGAGGGAGCAGAGCTTTCTGCAAGAGAAGAAGAAGAAAAAATGTACGTGTGACAAATTATGCTACCAAGAAACAACACATCATTATCCTTGGGCCTGGGGCTCAGTGAGTCGTAACGAGAGTAATAGGAAATCCACGGTTGGGGAGAGAAATGGTCGTGCTTGGCCAGTAGAGAGAGACCATACAGGAGGATGGATGCTGGAGAGACTCGCAAAATTATGGCTCAAGGCTATTGTAAAAATTGTCGAGCTTAAATGACTGCGATTTCAAACATCTTTGGAAGAAAGAAGGGGAAAAAGCGAGCCCCCCCTCCCTCCCTCTCCCTCTCTCTCCCTCTCTCTTCTCTTCTCTCTATAAAGAACCGTCAAGTTTTAGTGCGCATTGCTAATTAGTCAATTTCTCTCTGCCTTCACAGGCTGGCGACTTCGCTGCTGAGCTGAAACTGCTAATTTCTGTGACCAGCTTTTTTCTTAGCTGTGATCTGGATGAATGAGTAGCTGTCTCACAGAGATGACAAAAATAAACTCTAATCCCCCCCAAAATTTCCACTACATCTTTCTCATGCATAGATTTATGATCTTCAAGCGCTCTGTGCAATATGCAAACTTTTTTGTGTCTGTGTAGATGCCGTTGTTTGCAGCTTCCACAACATCGGTATGCCGGGTTTTTCCTCCCACCCCCCAGCCCCCTCACGCTCTCAAATGCAGAAGCTGTCTGATCTCAAAGTATGCTAGGATGCCACTTTAGCCTGTCTTGGTGTCTAGGGTGTGGGGCTGACTTAGAAGAGGACAGTCCTTGCCTAGCAGGGCTGAGGACACACACCAGGGGTGGGGGACATAGAGCTGGCAGACCAGAGGGCAGTTCCTTGCTTTTCCTCTCTGTACTATTCAAGCTTTATGATCTTGTTGGAAAACATTTCCCCCTTATTATTCCTGTCTGGTTAAATAACCTCTTTTGAAGTTCTCTGTCGGCTTTTGACACATAAGAGTACAGAAACCACGTTTTTATTAAAACATTATCATATTGTCAGATTTGTATTTCAATTAAGAGTCTTTGGTTTTCAGGAGCTGGAATTCACCATTAGGAGACCCAGCTGCAATTTCACAAATGTAACCTTTCAACTTTGGAGTTCACTTGATAAATAAGGGCCATCAGACAGGGATCACATTGCTGACCCTCCTTAGCATTCAGAATGAACCTCAGCCTGCTTCTAGGACTTTAGACCCACCAGAAAGAAATGTGCATTGTGGTAGAGAAGATGTTCTTCAGACTTATCTCATGTGGAAGGATACCCTCATTTAGGCTATCAATGGGAATTGGAGGTGTTCAAGACCCCCCCCACACCCATGGATGGGGGGGCAGAAAAAAGAAAGGTATGTCCTTAAATAAAATGACTATAAAAGAAAGCCCGGCATGAATTAAATTGAGTTTTGTCAATAAATATAGAATATGATTCATTTTAATGTGCTCTGGTTAGTACATTTATTAAAATCACCCAAGGGTTTTTTTTTTTTTTTACAACACTCCCCCTTTTGATTTGTGAGAAATGGAAAGACACCTGCTTAAGTGAGATGGGGGGGTGGAGGAAGCTGAATTTTCTGGGGCTTAGAAATAGGGAATTTCCCAGCTAGAATGATAACATTAACATGCACATGGGATATTTACTCAAATAAACGAAGGGGGATGAAACGGAAGCGCTTACAAGGGCCCTTTGCTGTTCAGGTTCCTGGGTTATTTGAGAGCAAGTTTCCTTTATTCATGTCTAGCTGAGGTTCTGCATTCTCCTCTCCCACTATCCAGAAAAACTTGAATACATAGTAAGACACAAGACAGGTGCTTTTTTGTCATTATTCTTTAGGACCAAGAAAAGATTCAAGTTGTCTGGTCCTACTATTTCTAAAATTCTTTTCAGTTCTGAACTTCCTGTATAGGATCTTGCAAAGGAAGACTGCATGTCTGTAACACAGACATGTGGGATCTATGTCATTAAGAGCTAACGGTACTAAGTATATACAGTGTTAAATAAATTCTCATGCATGCAAAGTTCATGCACACCTTCTGCTTCCTGTTGGTCTTCTATGGACTTCCAGTAGGTGCTTGGAACTCAACCCAATGATGAATAATGACAAGATCATCTAAATTAGTCTCCTCTTAGTATCACAAAGGAACTAAAGCATATTTTGTAGGGATTAAATTCTGTTTTGAATTTTTTTCTTAATTCCTTTCTTTTATTTACTACATATATATATGTCATTAATGATGAATATTAGAGTCTTCATGCCTCCAAACAATATAAAAAGCACATTTTAAGAATTTTTACCTGGCTGTGATCTTGTTATCTAACATCTAGCTGGGAGAGGCAGCAAGTAGAGGTGGAAACTTCTCATGGTGAAGCATGATAATGTTTGAACTTTCAGAGGAAAAATAATGACAACTATAACTATTCTGAAAGCAATTGAGAATACCAAAACAAAAAAAATTCCTCATAACCTGTGCACAAATGAACATGTGTATCATGTAGACCCCATCCCTCTAACATCTTGCTTAGGCTTTGACTGTAATGGTTCCTGGACTCACAAATACAATGACTCTGTTTACAATAAATCCTGTTATGAAAGATTCAATTTGCAGCAATCAGATGGAAGCTACTAAGCAATTGTAAGTATTTGAATTTTATCCTACTCCACTGTTCAACATACAGAAATTGCATCTGTGTGTTTGATCTATCCTGCTGAGCACTATCAGCGGCTTGCCACTCTGCCACTATTGTTTTTAAAATGGCAGGAAGGAACGTGACTCTTCCAGAGCACTCAGCAGGATAGAAGCGGAGCAAGGATTGACTTTGGAAACAACAACAATAACAACAACCTACAATCATTTAATCTAAGCAGTTTTCATACTTCAGCAGAATTATCAAAAGTATTAATCAGCGAATTTGCATTAAACTATGTATAGTGCAAAGATCCTAAAATAACTGCACTGACTGTCTAAGAGACAAGTCTGCGTGCTCTGACCAGCTTTTGAGGTGGTCAAGATCCAGGCTTATGGCGCTCCAGTTGCTCATAGCCATTTTATTGGACTGCAGACTAGGAAGATCTATAAAGCAATTGTAGTTTTGCTTGGGTGTCTAGCATGAGGGGCTGCTATGCTGGAACTATTTTCCTGCCTCTTGAGTTTTCCAATTCAGACTTCTGAGTGATCACCAAATTGTATTAACGCCCGAGCCTGGCCTCCTCTGTGTTTTCTTTTAATGAGATCTGATTCTTGAGAGTGCTGCCATGTGGGATACATGCAAAAGGGGGGGGTCATGATTCCATGTTACAGTTGGAATGAAATTCAGTAAAGGAGAGGCCACACAGCTCCATCAAAGTGAGAGAAAGGAGAAACCAGACGCAACTCAACTCTGTGTTTTTAGATGGTAAACCTTGGTTAGATGTGGTCTGAGATATAGCAAAGCCATCAGCAACATGTGGCTTACCAGAAACCAAAGAGCTCTTGAGATGGTAGGAAAGCAATGGTGCTGTTGGCCAGAACTTCCCCGAAAGCCAAAGGTTTACTGTTGCTCCAAGGACCTAGACTTGGCTCTGGACATTCGAGGTTCCAGGTTCTAGCTCCTCTGGGGACACTCCTCCCTCTCAGTTGCTCTTTGGACACTCTGGACTCATGCATAAAGCACTTATGGTTAGGTTTTGTTCTTAGAAGAGGGTTTGAGTCCTACAAGTAGAGTTCTTAACTAGCTCCCTTTTTTGAAGGCAGCTTCAAACAGTAATAATCAGTATTGCTTATGGAGTTTGTGATTTGTGTGGTGGACACTGTCATAAATCTTTCAGATGTTTTGGTTTCTAAATTCTTTTGCTAATTCTGAGTTTGGTAGATCGCAAAGCATCCCTCCCTAGCTCCATGAGGACTGGATCTATTTCCCACTCTTTGGATATAAACTGCCTTTGCTCTTTGCTTAGAAGGATGTGTCAAAAGTGACTTTGTGCTAATTCTGAGTCTAGGCCTTAAGAGACATTATATGCTTTTTAAACTCTCCCTAGATCAACACTTTACCTCTAAAAGCTGCCATGTGAAAAATTCCAGGCTAGCTTGGCTATAAGGTAAAGACCTTATATGGACCAGACATCCTCCAGTTCACTGGGTAACTGAACTCAAATGTACAAAAGAGGCAGGCAAGACAGCAAACTTAGGATAGTCTGGATTGTTTATCCATATAACCCTCAGCTAAATAGACCCATGCTGTTTCAAGTCATTAGTGTTTAGGGAGATTCGCTCCATAGTGAGATCAGATGATAAGGACAGATACCATTATCATTTTAATGATGATACTCTGAGATAGAGAAAGCAGAGAAAAAAAATCAGAATCTTCTCTTTTCAAAGGTAGGTTTGAGATTCTAGCCAATACATCTTGATTTGATAGATTAGCCAATCTACTAAACTGAACACAGCCTGCCATGAATATTCTTATTTATTCTATTTTTTTGCCTTTCACCCATTGAATAAATATTGAGGATTTATTACATACCAAATAACAACAAATACTGAGTATAGAATAATGAGTAAAGTTAGTTCTTGTTCTTAAGGGGCTAATACTCTAACAGAGAAAACATATAGGAAAGTGAGCTACAGTAACTGAATAACTAAGATTAATAATTAATGTATGTATAAGAAACTAGGTAGCAGAGAAAAGCAGGTCCCAACTTCTTTGTTCTTATTTTCTGTGTATCACTGCTCTTCATTGCTTACTTACCTGTTAGTTTCTTATTTAAGAAAACAGTATTACAACTAAACTACAACCCTCAAAAAACGAACATCGTGGTTGTCAAAACTCTTCCATCTTTCATAACTCTGTGTTATATGCAAAATAGTTATTCAATCAACATGTTAATGGATTGTTAAAAGTGAGTTTTCAAGGTTATAAAAATAGGGTGTGTAACTGTAACATTTTACAGTTAAAGAGATTGCCTAGGGAATCGGATCTGATCAGAGTGACATTCGTCAAATTCTTGACTATAGTGATCTGTTGTTTTACAATTAAGGAAAGTCTACAAGCTCATGAAACTTCTGCTTACAGCACATGGAGAGGAGCCTGACGGAACCTTAAAGAATGTTTTAGTCACTCAGCAAACACTCTGAGATTTTAGAGAGCAGTTACGTCTATGGAGATACTAAAATAGAGCTCAGTGCTGCATTCTGAGAAGGTTTCTGGGGAGGAATGCCCCAGGTTTGAACCGTAGGTTTGCACTGTGCACTGTATAGCTTTAACACTGAAACTCCATCTGGAAGAGGATTATTACACCGCCTACCTCAAAGGATTTTATGATGTTGGGCTTTTTCAAGGATGTGTTATGTAGAACAGACACATGCTGAGAGTGCCATATAAACTGACCGCTAAAAAAGGCAACAACAACCAAAAAAATCAAATCCACCACCACCACAACCACGAAACAACAATCACAGCAAACAGGCACAGCTAGGGCACTCTGTCTTAGTTTTTCTTTTTTATTTCTTTTTTGCCTTGTGTTCAACAACTACTAGATGGAAGACAGAATACACCTGCTTTTCCTTGGGAAGCAATAATTTATGATTCCATTCCAGGGGTGACTCTGGTCATCTTAACAAAAGTATCACTACTTCCACTTTGCTCTTCAGTATTACGTGTTTTATATGTGTTTACATGTTTATTCACTCCCTTACCTTTCACAACATGGATGGCTTATATTTGTCTTAGGTAATTAAGCTTTTTATAAGTTAAGGGTATTTATCATCAATGGTGGGAAGCTGAGCCTATTTCTGATTCTAAAAGTACTCTGTTGTCAGTTTATCTTTATTCCAGTGACCAAGGTGAGAGAGGATATGCTGTCTGTGGCTTCTGACTCTCGTACCACTTGTGACTCTACACCATCATTTTGTTCTGTTGTTTTGTTTTCAGGTCTTGTCTCAGCTTCCCTCTATGTAGGGTTACATAGAGCATGACCTTCATCTGACTGCTCTATTGGGGTGAACTGAAAAAAAGTGGCTAAAACACAATCTCCAACAGTCAGCTGGGAAACATCTTAGTAAAATAAGTTGAAAATTTAGGGCTGTGGGAGAGGGAAAAGTGCATTCATTCTATCCTGAAAATAGCCTGGAGGCTGGGGGCCGGAAGGACTCATGCAGTCACCACTTTAATGTAGGTTATATACACATAGCAGATCAAGAATGTGCAAGTATTTTGAGTGTATTAAGAGAAATCATGTATTTGCCAAAATTGTTTTACATATATCAAAAGTTTTCAAGGATCGTAGAATATTTTATTGTAGGCATGATAAATTCTGAATGCTCATTAAAAAGAACAAACCAAAAAAAATGGAACATTCCCCTCTTAACCAGGACAACATATCTTTATCATAAAGACTTATTACCTGAAGTTGCAAATTATTCTAATCAATTTTTCCTCCCTCAAATTTTTCTTTTTATTTGTGACAATATTTCCCCTCCTTTACTCATTCTTAAAAAATGTCAATGGCAGGCTCTTTGATCACCTCCCCCTGGGAGATACAGCCTTGCCAGGCCACAGAGGAAGATGATGCAGCCAGCCCTGATGAGACCCAATAAACTAGGATCAGATAGAAGGGGAGGACATCATCCCTTATCAGGGAACTAGGGAAAGGGCATAGTTAGAAAAGAGGGAGGGTGGGTGAGACTGGGAGGAGAAAAGGGAGAGGCCTGCAGAGGGGCTACAAAGTGAATAAATTGTAATAAATAAAATAAAATAAAATAAATGAAGATGTGTATCTCTCTGTCAGAATATCTATGAGTAATTTTTATAGTTAATGGAAAGTAATCATCTAAGTTTTTAGTGAAATAGTTATGATGCTAATAATCAAATATTGTTCCATTTCAGAATTCATCACTTTCATGGAGACACTGGACCCAAGGTGACCTGCTTATATCTTAGATTCGTTTTCTGTCTTCTTAGCTCCTTTAATGTTAGTGCAAAGTTCTCTCACTTCTCATTTTCATAAATTCTGTTTTCTCTTATTTTTTTATTCTATTTTTCTTAGTTTTATATTCCATCCATACTCTACTGTTGGTTTCATAATGGCAAACTCATAATACATTTTTAAGCTATTCAGATTCTATATTTGATAGTGTCATGTTGTAGAAACATAGCCTGAAAGCTTGTATACATTTTAGGCTTTAGTGGATTGAGTTAATAAGGAATCCTGTTGAGTATTTCATTTTATTTTTTAAGAGGCAGTCCATTAACTAAATGTTGCTTTTTTAAAAAAAGAAATCAAAATCCCATAGTAACATTCAGCCTTGGCCAAAACAACATGACAAATACAAATTTGAGTATTTTCATTTTGTCTTCATATTGTATGGAGCTCAATTATAGAAATAAACATGGTTGTGGTATTAAGGACTTAGTTAAGTTCTCTGTGGGGATTTAATTCTAGCTGTAAAGATATTTATCTTATTGTATTTCACTCTGTTAATTTTCTTGGTTTTCTAGTCACATGAAACCCTGTGCCTCCTTGCCTCTCTTCTTTATTTTTTTCTCCCTCTGCTCTTTCACCCCTATTTCTCTCCTATAAATAATGAATTCTGACTTCCCTCTGTTGGGACTTGTTGACTCACACATCATCAAGATAAGAAAGTGTAGGACAGGCAGCTGTTTGTTCTGTAGAGATCATGTGCAGCTATTGCAAAGTCCTTGAAGAAGACGGAGGTGTTTAAGATGCTTCGTTGCCCATGAAAATTTGAAACTTAAAATCTTACCGCTCACATGGGAAGAAAGTTTAAGAAAGTGTTTTTAGATACATCATGTTACTGATGGGAAGCTGAAAGAAATACTCCAAAATATTAATAATAAAAATATTAATAGTAAAAAGGAAGCGTTCCAAAGTATTCATAATAGAATTGATGAATCATTCTAAAAGGAAACTGAGTTTATTTATGTTTTATTTTCTCCAGGGAGATGGCATGACAAAGTTTTGAGTAATCAAAGAGGACACATTCAAAGTGAAAACTAAGATTTTGGTTGACCTGTGTCAGGTAGTTAATTAGTTTATCACCACGTGTCCCTACTGCCTGCAGCACCTTCTGCCATTTTCCTTTTTTCTGGGGTACTTACTGTAGCGCCAGCTTTTTAATAGTTTTAATTCATTAAATAATGGAAAATGTTATCTGTCCATGCGTCTACGCCACGTTTATTTCTTTGAGAAGCCTACCAAGTCTCTAAGAAGGTCTCATGGAAATAAAATAATTTTTTTTCTGATGAGTAAAGAAATAGAACTAAATATAGGTTTTCTTTTGTACTCTATAGTTTAGGAACCTTTTCTTATGAAGTAGGACTTTGGTTCTTTCGGTGTTGTCCTTTCAGAGCTTTCTTCTTCTTTCGAATCTTACTTGGGTTCTTCTCTATTTTGTTTCTGTTTGCACATCTCATACCCAGTCGAGCCTGGAAAATCTTATGGCTTGTAAGGGTCGCGAACTTACTGGTTGGAGCCACTTGGAAAGTGAACCTCTCACTGCCCGGGATGGGGGAATTAGATTTTCTTATTCCAATTTTACTGATGCATAAAGATTCTTCAATACATTTATTCATCATTCACTTGTCAAAAATCCTGTGTATGTGTTATGTAATTTAGGTTATCATAGATGGAGTCTTAGAAGGAATGCTTTGAGTGTTACACACTGGAAGAGCATGCGGTGCTATCAGATTTAATCACTGAGGCCCATCGTTCAGTATGGCTCAGACATCTAGAAGAAACCCAGAAACTTTTCCAGTCTGGGAATTCCTAAGCTGGCTTCCAAAATCCACATATTCATGATGGCAACCAGCCACTCTCACTTCTTATTGCTCCATTCTAAGGGTCCCATGACAGCAACCCCCAGAATATGTGAACGGGTCTTGGTTGTAACATAAATCTTCTAGAAAAAAGGAATTTATTAAAATATATGAATATATATAATTATAGCAAAAATATACCTTATTTAACCACTTTGTATATTTTCACATATAGGTACTATATGTAATTAATATGTACATGAACTTTGGACAGCTTACGAATTACTTTGCCGGTCTTTGGTGAATAGCATCAGTTTAAAATGTAATTTTAGCACTGTGTAACAGTTTTAGTGAGGTAAACAATATTACATATCTCCTATGACCTGTGTAGATTCTATTTAGGAATATACACTCATGCTTTCCAAAAAAAAATGTAGCAGTGTGTATAAGATGCTAGTATTAACACAAAGAATCGACAGTGTGTGTGGTACCTTCTAAATATTTCAAAGAGAGCAGCAGCCATCCCTAACACTGAAGTTCCTGTCCCATGAGTGGACAGAACACAATGTAGGACAAAGGGCTTTGCATCTCACTCCGGTGTCAGGCCAATAGCTCCAAACAAAGGTTGGCAGCAGAGATGATTAAGGCGATCTGGTAATCTTACACTCTAATAATTGCAGACAGCACAACGCTCTTATCGCAAGAGCCCAATCAAAAACTAAGTATTCTCCAGTATCTATGCTTCCACTCCTGGTATCCTCCCTCTTCTTTCGCGCAGCCGAGTTCTGGTCTTCTCTATTTCTGGTCTCTTCTAGAGGTTGGAGGGTGCTCTCATTCCTCCAAACAGAGAAGAAATGCAGTTCCACTGTAAAGGGTAGCTTAAATAATTCCGGAAGTTATAGCTTACTGCGAACCTCATGCACTTTGCTGAAGAAATAAATTCACTACATGGAACTATAGTCCTGTGGGAAAAAAAAATCTCCAAATCTTCCCAACCTACAGACATGTACCAAGCAGAAGAGTCCTTATTGACGTTGATCTATTAAGCCATTTTCCTAAACTACCTACAGCCCTTTCATATGAAACAGAAAAAAGTCATTAAAGCTATGGTTTGCCAGACAATTACTTTTGTCAGATCTCAAGAAACTGTATAATAAATTGTATACATGCATCAAACATGAACAGCAGAGGACTGTAACAAGCCATGCATTTTCAGCCCACTTACTCTTTCATCCAAACAGTAGCTTTTGTTTTTCAGAAAAATTCTATGTCTTTTTGAAAGCTTTCGTAAAAATACAGCTATACATTTATCTAAGTGCAAATAATTGAAACACTTAATATGCACAGTAATAAGGAAATGCATGAATAACTTTATTATTAATGTCTATTGATTATTTACATTTTTGAGTAGACAAAGTATATCTGCTAGGATTCTTATGTAAATCTATATGCGTGTTTGGTTTTACCTGTTTATTGGAGAACTTGCAATATACACTATGGATATTTTCATTGCTTTCCACACTTATTTGATATGTGCATAACCCAGGTCAGCTTGCAGAGTGGCTGGTGTTTACTCAATTTGATTACTATGTTACATTTCTGGGCTTATTTTCCCTTTGGAAAATTAAATGTACAAGGAAGCCTAGTAAATCTTTACTTAAAAATTCCAAACTTTAGATTGATTTCGGCAGTGAGTTTGTATTGATCTCAAAAGCTTTGCGTTCCTAACTAAAAACTAATCTTTATTTCACCCTTTAGTGACTGCAGCCATAAATATGCTCACCCCTACCAGAAGAGAGTAGATTAATGGTTATTGGAGACTGGGGCCTCCAACTGGGCCGGGAAACCCTAACCTTTGGAGGACAACATGAAGGCTTTTACCCCTTGTCAGCTATAATCCCTGGGTGCATTTTTGACATTTACCTGAGTGTTAAAGAGGAGGCAGACCAGGAGCTTGGAATAAAGCACTAGAATTGTGCTCGGCTGTTAATCACTCACTGTTAGATTGACTGTGGTGCCTGACCCTGGCCGTTTCTAGCTACTGGCGTCATAAAAGGCACAGATCCAACCTGGAGCTCAGGTTAACTCCTCCTGGGAAAGCTTGCTATGCCCTTCCTTCAAAGAAGGACTTAACTACATTCCTAGAAATCCATCTATCATTGATCTAACTTTTCTGTATCAATGGAACAAGCATTTGAGGGTGTGAGACAATGCCCATTTGCCGGATATAATTACAGAGAATAAAACAGTTAAAGAGGAACAAAGCAAGTTGGTTTGTGGTTAAATAGGGGATGATCAACACTATGCCAGGCAGTGGCAGAGGGCTTGAAGACAAAGGGTAAAAAGGCTGTAGAGAATCTCAAGGAGTGGCCCTTACCAACCACTCAATCACAAACACCACCTGGGGTGCGAAATCCCAATCTCAGCCTCTGAATTTAGGCTTTCTGGGTAGCTCTTGTGTTCCACAAAAAGTGATAACGCTCAGCAGGTGTGATGTTGCTGTATGATGAGGGGGTCCACTTTAACCACTTCCTATGGTGGAAGGTAGGAACTTTAATTGCTTTGTATCTGATGGAACCAAATGTCTGTCTTCCTTTTACTAACAGAATCTTAACTTTTACTTGGTTTCCTTGCTGACACGTTAATACTCCCAACCTTCCTGACAGCCATGTGTACAAGATGGGCTTGGGTGGGAGACTTATGAAGTCTCCTCAAGGCAAGACTGACTAGGAACTTGTCCTTCTTTCCGTCCTCCACTGTGCTGTTAGAACGTGCCTCTCATCATGAAGCCCAGCTGCACAACCATGTTTATCAAGACAGTTGTGATGACACTAGTAATGGCCGGCTGTGATGCTGGAAGGGATTTGGGAACCCGATGAATTCAGAAACCACAGCACTGGCTCTAGACTGCCAAAGTGGACCTCTTTTACATACCAAACTCAACTGAAAACATTTTATGTCTTACCAGGTTGGTTTTGTTGTAATCCAAAAGATTACAAGAGCTGACAAAGATCACTAACTGATGCAGAGCTAGTTTAGAATGCTGGGGTTGCTGTGGTCATTACCTCCTTCCCCCAAGTGTTATTATTAACTGTGGGGTTAAGAGTTGTATCTGAACAACAGTATTGATTTTATGTTTCTGTGGTCTCGGGAATCAGGGTCACCTACAGTTTCAGAAAGGGATGTGCACATCTGTTGATTAACTGCAAGGAGCAGATGAGTGTGCATGACCAGCTGGACAAAGGAATCTAGGAGGGCCATAGCCCCTCAAAAGCTGCACAGGCAAGGATCTAGACTGTCTATTCTAGCAACTGATCCATGCTCCATGAACCTAACCATTTTCAGACTTAAGCCTAGGACTGTTACATATGGATGAAAGACAATGTCTTAAAGTTCCTCAAAGCTTGCTTAAAGTGTTCTTTTTATCCTGAGGAAGGGAGTGCATTTCTCTCTCTCTCTCTCTCTCTCTCTCTCTCTCTCTCTCTCTCTGTGTGTGTGTGTGTGTGTGTGTATGTGTTTGTGTGTGCATGTGTATACAAATGTACATGTATGTATGAAGGCACGTATGCACATGTGTGTATATGTAAGTGTGGAGGCTAGAGAGCAATGCCAGCTGTCATCTTCAATCACTGTCCACCTTTTTTGAGACAGGGCCTCTCGCGCATGGAATCTGGAGCTCACTGATTTGATTAGACTGTGAACACCAGAGGTCTGCTTGTCTCAGCCTCCAGAGTGTGAGACCGCAGACGCCTGCTGTTGCATGGAGGTTTATGAGCAGCTTCCTGGGGGACTGAACTCAGGTCCTCATGTTTCTTCAGCAAGCACCTTCAAACTTGGCTGCAACCTCAGCTCGTGTCTTTCTTTTATCCCGTTAGGATTTTTTTTTTTCCTTTTCCATTTCCTCTATATCCAAATCTGACAGTGTGAAGTCATTGCATTTGTGCAGGGTTGACACTTTTGAAGCTTATCATCACAAACAGATGCGATGATATGCAAACGCAATGAGCCTATGAAACTCTTCTTTCCCCTTCTTTCATTTGCTCCATTATTTTAGCCTTTTATTAAAGGTTTTGTCCATCTTTTCTTATTTTCCTAAATCAGTCATAGGTTCAGCTACACATACTTTCACTGCTACACTTACGAATGTTTTGGCAACGGTTCACTTGACTACGTGATTCATTATAAAATTTTGCAACCCAACATCTAGTGTGATTTTGGCTATATTAGAATAGAGATGCCCCAAGTGTTTCCCACCCTGGGCCATTCATAACAGTATCATCCAGAAACCTGTACAAATGCAGATTCTTGGACATTCTCCCACGTCTACTGAAACAGAAACTCTGGAAAAGCTGGAGGACGGCAACATTTTCTGTCCTTAAAACCTTTCTAGGCCTATCAAAGCAGATGCTGAGCTGGATGGGCAACTGTTGGGCAGGTGAACGGAATTTTAGGTAAGAACTGGGAAATAGTAAGAGCTGGAGAGGACAGGGTCTCCACAAGGAGAGCAACAGAACAAGAAAATTTGAACATAGGGAACTTCCCAGAGACTCATACTCCAACCAAGGACTATTCATGGAGATAACCTAGAACCCCTGCACAGATATAGCCCAGGGCAGTTCAGAGTCCAATTGGGTTACATAGTAATGTGAAGAGGGACTGCCTCTGACATAATCTGATTGGCCTGCTCTTTGATCACCTCCCTCTGGGGGGGGAGCAGCCTTACCAGGCCACAGTAGAGGACAATACAGCCACTTTTGATGTGAACTGACAGACTAAGATCAGAAAGGAGAGGAGAACCTCCCCTATTAGTGGACTTGGGGAGTGGCATGCAAGCAGAGGGAGGAGGGAGGGTGGAATTGGGAGGGGAGGGAGGGGCTTATGGGGGGATGCAGAATGAATAAAGTGTAATTGATGAAAAATTTAAGAAAAAAGGGAAAAAAATAATTTAAGAACCTTAAATGACTTTCAAAATTGGAGGAAAACATGGAGTTAGTCAATTGGCATGGAGCAAGTCTCACCCCTGGGGGCAATGGTCTCCTGAACCTACTCAGACCTCGGACACCACCACTGCTAGTTCTAGAACTGACGCAGGATGTTCCAACGAGGGGTTAAGGCTTCTCATAATATTTCCTATAAGCCCACACCTGTTTGTCTATATCCCCCATTTTTATTCATTATTAGCCAGATAGAGCCAAGTAATTGTGGTAATGATACTTGCTTTTTTGCCCAATGCTGGAATGCTAGTAAATTTAGGTATGCCCTGGTTACTCGCATGCCTCACTGGGTGCCTGTGCCCATTGATGCCCCTCACGCTAGGACTCTCTTCAGACAGAAAAGGGATCTTGGAACTACAGCCACCATTGTTACTACCATCTCATTGACGGCTGTTGGAGCTACCACCAGGGCATTAGCCATGAGTCATACTGGGCAGACTGCTCAGACCCTGAATAATCATTTAGCCAATGTAGCTCATGCCTTAGTTGTACATAAAGGAATTAATGCTCAACTAAAAGGAAGCTTGATGGTGTTCAATCAGAGGATTGACCTCTTGCAGGAGCAAATTGATACCCTATGGCAAATCGCTCAACCTGGCTGTCAATGAAAGTATGCTGGACTTTGTGTCACTAGCATACAACATGAGAATTTTTCCTGTGCTGCAAATCTGTCTAAACAATTGTCGAGCTATATTTTAGGTAATTGGACTGGAGAATTCGATACTACGATGGAACAGCTGAGAGTGGCCATTGTCACAGTAAATTCTACCGGAGTGGACGCAGGACTAGCCACAGGATTATCAACATGGATTGCTGCAGCCATGAATCATCTGAAGGAATGGGCGGGCATGGGAGTGTTAGCAGGCCTTCTGGTGTTGGTCTCCTTGGTTTGCCTGTGGTATTTATGCAAGATTAGAGTCTCACAACAGTGTGATGCAGCCATGATCATTCAGGCCTTTACAGCCATTGAAGCAGGACATTCTCCCCAAGCATGGTTGGATACCATAAAAAGCTAAAAAGATACGCTCAGGATGCGAGGCTAAGCACTGCACTCAGGGTCAGCTGCTTTGGACCCAGAGAAGAGCATGTCTGATTGCATGCGAGTTGATGCCCCAGGTCCCGCCTCTGAGAAAAAGGTATCGGACGGGTCTGATGCTCTTTGGGTGGATGACACCTAAATGAACATCTGTACAAAGTCCCAATTTATTTCTAATATCAGAGATCAGACCTCTACTCTTGCCTGATGCGTCTAAAACAAAAAGGGGGAACTGTAGAGAGCTGCGGAATGCTATGCCTTAAAGATGGAGCTGGTATCCGCCTTCCACCTTCCCGATGGTGAGTGCTCTCTGTCATGAACAATTCCACATTTGGCTAAGGCTGAGGATCTGGCTTGCTTCCATGTATGTGGACCTATCTGCATTTCCCCCGTGGCACGCCTGGGTTGGCTACCCAGAGGCTATTTAAGCTGTGGGCTGGCTTTCCCCGGGGTCCGAGGATTGTTCAATGTTCCTGAATAAACTGCATTGAAAAAAAAAAAAAAAAAAAAAAAACCTTTCTAGGCAATTGTGATCGCGGCTTACATCTGAGAGCCAATGTTCTAGAGGCAATCTAGCTATATCTTCACATCAGCACACTAAGAATGCTTAAAAGTTAATATTCCTTAATGTACTCACCCAAGTGAAATACTAGAGAGATTTCCAGATGTTGGCAATTGAACATTTAGTTATATTACTTTTATCTTATGCATCTTTAGTCTGTAGATAACTGGGTCAGGTAATATCATGACTCAGTCTTAGCATTAATAATCGTACCTGTTTTCACTCTTTGAAGTGCTGACATGCAAAACCTGCTCTGATTATGCAATAAAGTCAAATATCCCATCTGAATGGATGCAAGTGTCCTTTGCAGAAATAGGGCAAGAAACACTTGCTAAATTGTGTTTTATTATTTTCTTTACTTCTCTATTGATGCTTATCTTGCATCAAAAAATATAGTTGGCAAAAGAAATAATAAATGAGCACTTAAGTGTATAATATTTTAAATGTGATTCACTAATGAGCTAGGGATAAAATCAATGGGAGCTTTAAGCCAAATTCATTTCCACAGAGACAGGAGTTTATTTAAAACAAAACTCAACTTTCTGACTATAAATTTGATACCAAGACATTTGACAAAGGTTAATACTGACTTACAGATACACTACAAGAATTGACTTGTATTCATTTTAATAAAACACAGGAACCCAGAGAGTGATTGGGTCACAATTACGAGGCCCATGTTTTTCTGTGTCACTATTAAATATCAGCAGGAGAGTAGAAGTTTCCAAGAATACAGCTATAACATCTAAAAATTTACTTAAAAGTTCCTGAACACATTTTTTATTGTGCTTGTAATGTGAATCAGGTTTTTAAATTTCATTAGTTTACTAAATACAGCTTGAGTAGTATTTTGAATAGAATATATCAAAATGAAAATATTTTAGGTTATGAAAAAAATAGTACAAAGAGCCTTTCAGTAGCCTAATGCTTAACTCAGTGCTCAATTTATTAAAAGTATTAACCAAGTAGTTTTTTAGGATTGTCACTCTAACCAAATATTTCAGGGTTTGATGATACATTTTTTTTTTTTTTAAACTCTGGAGACTCTTAAAAAAATAACACCAATCCTAAGACTCTTAATCTTTTCATAAGCTTTCCAAAACCAGCAAATCGCAAACCACAGTGTTTCGAGGCAAAAGTCTGATAAAGAATTTGGAGTATTTTCAATAAGAAGAATAAAAATTAAATTTCCAAGAGTGTGCTGTAGTGGAAAAGATTCAAACTTTGGAGTTCTAAAACTGTACTCAAGACCTACCTCTGCGGTTTACCGGTTTCGGGGCCAGATACTCACTCCCCCAAGCCTCAGTTTCCTCATCTCTACCTGGAGAATGAAGATGATTACTAATAGCTTTTGTTTACATCAGTCGGTACTCTGTTGATTTCCTAGCCCAAAAACTGGCAAAGAAGTCCCCTAGAGACGATGGTTATTATGAATATAAAAGGGAGTGAAATTCTGTACAAAATAATTTACAAAACACAGATGTATGTAAATACTGGTTGATATGCTAGTTTTCCCCTGAAACAAAGAAAATAAATTTATAGTTGAGGAATCTTGCAAAAGCATCTGTTTAGGCAAATTTAAATCCATACGATCATATGACTTTGTTTAGTTCATGCAGCTGAGGACACACGAGATTTGAGATAATTCCCAGGTCTTCTGCCAATCTATATGCAGAAAGTCCCGAACAAGTTTCTGGTGACTCAAAAGCAAGGTGCCCTTGACCTCTGGTGTAGTAAGAGAATAAGAACTAGAAAGAGTATCCACACAGCCCACATGTCTCTCCATAGGAGGAATGTGGCAATACATCTTTAAAGAGAAAATTACATTCCCACCAGCAGTGGAGGAGGGTTCCCCTTTCTCCACAACCTCTCCAGCATGTGTTATCGCTTGAGTTTTTCATCTTGGCCATTCTGATGGGTGTAAGGTGATATCTCAGGGTTGTTTTGATTTGCATTTCCCTGATGGCTAATGAGGATGAGCATTTCTTTAAGTGTTTTTCTGCCATTTGATATTCCTCTGTCGAGAATTCTCTGTTTAGCTCTGTTCCCCATTTTTTAATTGGATTACTTGGATTGCTGCTTTTCAGCTTCTTTATGACTGGCTCTTTGGTCTCCCCACCCCCGAAGGGAGGAGCAGTCCTGTTAGGCCACAGAGGAGGGCTTTGCAGACAGTCCTGAAGATACCTGATAAAACAGGATCACATGAATGGGGAGGAGGTCCCCCCTATCAGTGGACTTGGAAAGGGGCACGGTGTAGATGAGGGAGGGAGGGAGGGACTGGGAGGGAATGAGGGATCGGGACACGGCTGGGATACAGAGTTAATAAAATGTAACTTATAAAAAAAATAAAATTAAAAAAAAGAGAAAATTAAAGTCAGCAAAGTGGATAATGCTATCTGTGATAATCCGACCTGTGGCCTGCAGATTCCTTCACATTAGTGTCTGGGGTCCTCCCTAAAATAACAGCAGCAATAATCAAATGAAGGTGAACTTGGTTAAGAAGTTCAGGTTTTGGGAAGTCAAGACTTCCCTAATTATTTACCTCCTTAAACCTGCCCTATCTCGTGTGCTGGGATTTTGATGGATAAAACACAATATTTGCTCTGAGATAGTTTTGTAATCCACCTCTGTTGGACACAGACAGGTAAGAACTTACGTCATTATTGGACAAGGACCCAAAACCAGGCAAGGCACAACAGTAGCCCAGACAAGCAGTAGTATGTACTTTCCTCCCAACATGGAACTTGCAAGCCCTGTAAATGGCAACACAGATGATCCCATGGGAAAATGCTCAAGCACAAGGTGCCACACCTTTTGGTATGGGGTCTGTTTTTGAAGTCACAAATGTGTGGGATTGTACCTATAGAAAGAACTCTGGTTCTCAAAGCATAGCCTACAGATACCTAGAAGTACTTGAAGTCTTCCAGGGGTTCAAGAGGTCAAACTTTATTTTTAAAACAGCATAAATATTTATCTGCCTTTTCACTGGGTTTACATTTGTAATGATTGCAGACAAGCAACAAGGCCAAAATTGTTGGTGACCGCGAGAGGGGTCAACTGAGAGCTTACTGAGTAGTCACTGGGCTTACTGGGGAGTCACTGTTATTCTTTAACGTTGTGCTGTGTGTAAAGAAACTGTCTCTTTCACTTTAGGAAGTTAGGTATTAAATTATTCACTTTATTAAACCTCACCCCTTAACATACAACTTTTAATAGTTGTGTGAAAAAAATAGGAAGTTTTTCTGCATTACTGACATTTAATGGTTGTCTGGTTAAAATAAACCAAAAAAAAAAAATGTGCAATTGTTGAAGTTGCAAGCTAAACTAACCACTCGCCATAGACAACAATTTGGTTTTATCCTATGACTGATAGCTATTCAGAGGTGCATATATGGTAGAACATTTTCTCCTATAAATGAACCTGCCATTTTAAGGATAACACTACAGCTTCATTACCAATGATACAGTTTGAACTCTCAACATCACATAGAACCCAGGAAATGTATATTCACAATGCATTTTACTTAGATATTCTTGTGATGAGGTTGAGGAGATTATTACTCATCGGGTTTTTTAAATGTTGAATAATGATGAATGCTAGTGTTTAGGACCTACACACAGATTAATGAAGCAATCTCCCCTCACCCTCAGGTAACAGTAGGGACTCATGTATGTTAGACAAAAACTCTACCACTGAATAATAATAATAATAATAATAATAAATGTTATTTATTATTTAAATAATAATCTAATTTCATTTAGAAATGAAATAGTCATTTCTAAAAATGAATATTTGACCTTACAGGCGCACGCATGTGTGCCTGCACACACACACACACACACACACACACACACCCCACACCATATAAAGACTCATGAAAAGCAGACCAATTATTAACATATGTATGAAATATTCATTAATATGATTTTACATTACACATAAAGTGGGATGTGGAAGAGGTGATGGCATACTGACTTTTGGAAGTGGACTAAAAAGATACCTAAAATTTTACCATATAGCCAGTAATGTGGCCTTTCCATTTCTATGTGCCTGGATTAGTCTGAACTTTCTTTATACACTTCTACTATAGCAACATATTAAAATGAGCATGAGAATCCAGTCAATTTACCATCTGTTTAGTCAGATGAAAAGCAATGCCACTATTCCAACTAACTGCTTTGGGTAACGTGAATTAGTTTTCGCAGAAGTGCAATTTATTTTGACATATAATAAGTTTATTACCTTTAAATTAATTTCTAAGTTATTTTAAAAATATCTTTCTTTTATTTCCAGTAAAGATCAGCAGGTATGTAATTAAGTACTTTGAAACATTCAGTATGTGTTGTTTTATTTTTGAGTCAGAGACTCACTGTGTGGCACTGGCTGGCCTAGAGCTTACAGAGAACCCATCTTGAATCCCATCCCGAGAGACGGGATTAAAGGCTTGTGCCACCACATCCGGACTGCCAGTGTCCTTTGAATGCAAAGCACAAAGAGTGTCTGTTGCTAACATGCTTATGCTTCCGCCCTCGTATCTCCCGTTTACGTATTCCAGGCTGACCTCCAGGTCTCATGATGCACCAGGAGAGCGCATGCGTTCACCACCACAGCTGCTTTGCAGGGTGCTGGGGATTTAACCCTGACCTTCGGTAATGTTATGAAAGAAACAGCACCACACTGAGCCACACCCCCAGCTCACATTCAGGCTGCTCAACTCCTAGTAACAGCATCTCAACACGATGACTAAATGTCATACGGGAACCTGACAAGGCCGCGTTGAACATCAGGATCCCGTTGGGGCGGTGATAGAAATCACCAGTGGGCTTCGTGTGGATCCCAGGAAGTGCCTCTGGTCAGCTCCCCGGGCCATTTGTTCTCTGAAGGCCAAAATAGTTCTACCACTGGAGCGTGAGGTGCTTTGATTTGGCGATACCTCGGGATGTAAAAACTCCCTTCAGGGACGATTATAAAGAACTTAGTGTCAAGTAACTTTAATTTACTTAAATTAAAAAAAATATATTTATAAACATTGAACTACATTTCATTTTAAATGTGCGCGCGCTCACGTGTGTGTGTGTGTGTGTGTGTGTGTGTGTGTGCCTACCTATATAGGGTGTTTAAAATATGCTAGCTGTCATAATGTGCACGTTCTATCATTGAAAGGTTGTAGGAGCTTTAATCATGATAGGAGCTAATGACTGCTGAGGTGCACTTGTTACTCTTTTTCCTTTAACTCTCCATTTTTCTTTTCTTTTGTTTTTCTTCTTCTTTACCTGTGAAGTTCTAGCTCAGTACCTTTATTGTAATTGACTCCCCCAGGCTCTGTCCACTTTTATTAAGCACCAAAATGTCAGCTAGTTAGCCAAAAGATGCTGCTGAACTCTGCGTGGTTCACTGCACCGCCATATTTAAAGGTACCTATGCACTTGGGAGATCTCGTACAGAGCTAGGCATGGGTCAGGGAGCAGGGAAACCTCTCTCTTCTCTGGAGTTTCTCCTTTTCCCCGGGGCCCTTCAGCTCAAGGCTGGGCACTTGGGAGAAATCCAAATGCCTGCAAAGTTGTAACATAAAAGGTGGGTACCTTGCTTTGAAGGAAAGGATCCAGGATCTGCTCTGCAGAGATCTGTAAAGCTGGAAGGCAAAATTTTCAAGGTGGCTCAGAGGTAGGGGCGCATCCTGAGGGGAAGGAAAGCTTGAAGGATGTGAGGGTCAGGCAGCTACAGTAATTTCTCCGGGAGCCCTGGTGTAGAGATGGCAAGAACGTGGGCACTGGTGGCAACTGGACTGAGCTTGAACCTCTGTTCCCCTTCTTGCTTCCCGGCTGAGTGATTTGAAGTGATCTGCTTAATCTCGGTGCGCATCAGCCTCTTCAAGTAGTAAATGAGGACAATCATATCTACCTTACAGGGCTGAGTGGAGACTCAATGACTGCAAGTGTGTGGCATGCCTGCAACACAGTAGGTGTCCAGCAAATGTCTATTTTCATTTTCTATTTGGAAGGTTTCAGACATCTTGACATGTGCTATATCTTGAATGGGCAAATGGGTCTTTTTTTTTTTTTCTGGGAAACAATTCGACATTTTCTAACCTCTTCAAATGTACCTGTCTTAAAACTTTGGTAATATTTAACACATGCTACCATCAAATACTTTCCCACAAAAGAGACATTCAGAGGATAGAGTGCTGATTGTTTTCCGCTGGTCACCATGGTCAGTCCTGTCTTCCAGAGATTCCAAGAAGCTAGTGATGTGTGACCTTCCTCCTTTTTTCCCTTTTCTTTTTTGTAAAGCTTGCCAGCAATCTTTAAGCACACTGTGATTTCCTAAATTTCACCAGTTCAGTTTCTGAAACAGTCAAAGGCTAACCAGCAGACATACCAGTGTCTGATCTGTGTTTTGCAGATGGGGACCAGAGCATCTCAGTGTGGCTGTTTTGCCTGCATGGTTTCTTTTTCCTGCTAGTCCTGGAGCCCTTGCTACAGAAACATTTCCTTTTGCTGTGACATCTAATAAAAAGTCATACCTACCTACCCTGTATTCTGATTTTTTTCTGGCACTTATTGTTTAATGGAGTACTTAGTATGCAAAACACCATATATACTCTTTTTTATTATTTAATTAACCTAGAGCACAATGCTGGGCGTTAGTTACTCCATCCTAACCCTCCAAGCCCTCATAGTTTCCTAACATTTAGATTTCCCACATTATACTTGCATTTAGTGATATATTAGGTCCAGTCCATCTCTCCACATCGTTCCAAGACTCCTCTAGCTCTGCTCTCCCTGCTCTCTCTCTCTGCCCTTCTCTCCTCCTCCTCTGCCTCCCACCTTCCTGTCCTCTGGCTCCTCCCTCTCTTCCTGCTTCCTTTCTATTGCTCAACATTGTGGCCAGTTGCTTTTTAAAGCTGAACAGTTAAGAGTGCTTGTTGCTGTTGCAGAGGACCGGGTGCAGTTCTTAGCACTTATGTTGGGCAGCTCACACCTGCCTGAAACTCCAGCTTCAGGGAATCCTACTCTACCCTCCTCTGGCCTCTGCCGGCATCTGTACACACGTAGACAAACGTTATCTGCACACAGATGTAAAACAAAATATTTTTAATAAAAGTAGAAATGTACCAAGTCTTCAGTCCATAGACAAGTTGCTTTACAGATCATCTAGTTTCCTTCTGACAAAAACTAGTTTGACTAACGATTTACTGTTTGAAATGAGAAATTTTGGAAAGGGAGAGGATGAATAAAAGAGAAAATATGATAAAAATTAAAGACTGACAATACAGAGTTCCCTCTGTATTAATGAAGACCACATGGTTATCCAGTTCCTGTGATGGAGAGGAGTACAGGACAACTGAACTCGAGACAAGCACAAGCAGACAAGGCCAAGACACAACTGTCTGACAGCCAACTGCACAAGTCCAGAGGAGCAACTGCCCTGGAAATATGGATGGGCTTTAGGAAAGCACAGATTGCCTCAGACAAAGGCACATTACGGTGAGAATGTCCCAGCCTACCTTCCTTACTGTGACGGCGATGTTGAAGGGAGACAAGACACAGTTGAGAAGGACAGTTCTTGAGAGCAAGATGGGAAAGCCAACACCAGAATAAATTCAACAGTCTGGGAGATGAATAGGAAGTGAGAAATGGCAAAATGCTACTTACAAGCTCTCTGTTTCAATTGCAATATTTCAATTGTTTGTGAACAAATCAGCATCTTTTATTTGGTGGAGCTTTAGTGTGTGGTGTATCTGTGTGTCCAAAGGAACTCTGTTGTCATTTGAGACAGGGTTTTCCCAGGAACCTGGGGCTCATTGATCAGGCTATGGAACCCCAGGTAACTGCTTGTCTCTGGCTTCCCAGCACTGGGGTGGCAAGTACACACCACTCAGGTTTCTGCTTGGGTTCTTTGGTTGAACTCAGGTCCTTATGCTTGTACACTGAGCACCAATAAGAACAAGCTGTTAGTCGCCTGTGATGGTGGTGAATGTCTGATCACAGGGGTGGTTAGGCTTTGGGGCTTCCTTTAGCTATAGTTCCTGCCTTAGATACTGTCTTACACTGTGCTTAGATCTCAAGTGCATATGGCAGACATTCTCCCGAAGCCTTTCCACCCTCCACAAAGCTCACATGCTTCCTTTACACTATTAAAAAACAAAACAAAGCTGGTCTGGCACTTTTGAGATAGGCTACAAAAAGTGCAGTGGGAGAGCTGTGTGCCAGACTTTACACCCAGGACTTCCTTCATTCAGCCCCATGTGCTGGGTGTCCATCTGCAGCTTCACATCATGGCTGCATTTTGCCATTTTCTTCTTTTCTCCTTCAGGTGAATGAGAATGATGAGCTGAGAGAGACCACAGTCATTTTGGGTGAGTATTTGGCCACCTGCAAAGGCCTGACACAGACCTTCACTGGCTGCCAGTGGACACATATCAGATACAGGCCCTCCCCCAGCACCTTCCCAGTACTGAAAAGCTTAATAACTTGGTATTGTTTAGGGAGTCACTCAAGCAGACAGAGTGGAATTCTACCTGTTTCTCAAGGTAGAGTATCTGCTAAGCTACTGCAAAGGCTGCTCCTGCTACGTGCAAGGAGCTCCTGACCAAGAGACCAAGTTAAATGCAAACCCCGGTTGATAGCCAAGTAACTTCCTGTGTTTGTCATGCACAAATCAAGTCTGTGTGCAAAGCAGAGCTCAGCAAATATATTCTTCTTTCTGGTTGTTGTTGTTGGTGGTTCTTTTTTTTTATTTTTTATATTTTTTACCTTTAATTTACTTGTTTTTTTAACAAGAGGAAAGATGCCCTGGAAACAGATCAGCAAGAAAGGGAGCTGAAAACTTTATAATGATCCAGCCACAGAGTTTCATAAGTGATAGCATAAAGGTTGTTTTAAACATTAGTTGTAATTTCTACCCAGTGTCACAACCCAGTGAACCATTCAGACTGAACCGGTTCAGTGAACCGAGTTGAACTAACAGATGGAATTCCACCCCGCCCATGCTTGAAAGGCCCTGTGAACAATATAAGTCTTCTTTTAAGTCCACCTCTCTGCCCCCACTTCTCTCAGGCACACATCAGGGACTTTCAAAGATGCACGTGCCCCCTTAGGTCCTCGGTGGTCAGATGCCATTGTTCAGGCAGAGGAAGGCTGGTCTATCCTAAAGTGCCCAGGACTCAGCCTCATCCTTTCAAAGTTCTGTGTTGTTTTTTTACATTCATTCTTAAATTCGTAATGGAACCGAGAATGTTCTTTGCTCATTTCCTGTTCCCATGAGTTGTATTTCACTTTCATTTGCCCAGATATAGCTGGAAAGGCTTGTAAAATTGCAGAAGTCTTGATGACTGTCACTCCCCAAGACCGTCATTTCCAGGGTTCTGAAACCCAGAAAACTCAGAGATGAAGAATGCTTGCTTATAGAAGGCAACAGGTGTTCATTATTTACCTGTTTGTGGGTGGGATGAAGAGGACCAGGTGAAAAGCTCATTTGCCAATTGTTCATCAAGCATTAGTCAACTAACTCACCACTTCAGTAAATGTTGAGGGTGAATGACAAGGCACTGTGCTGAGCATCCTGCAGATTCTAAGATGGAGAGAAGCTCAGGGCTCTGCTTTTGAAGAGATTAAGAGATTCCAGATTAGGAGTGGTAGGCCAGACACGGATAACTGCCTTTGACAAAATGGCATTCGAGTGGCTCAGTGCTCCCCACTGCTCACCTTCTACTTTTGACTCATGACATGATCTGTGGAATCAACCTATTACCATCTTCACTTTGGGGGTTTGTAAAAAGCTTCAAACTGATTTGGGGCCTTTGAAAAAATCAGACCAATTCTTCAAAGCATGGAAACAATGGACCAGGGAGATAAAGCCAGAGAGCCTGAGACTGGGACCTGCTGGTTCAGCATAAAAGGTCCTGGCAGGTGGATCACTGATTAATTCCAGTGAAGTCTGCTGAAACAAAGATTAGCTAGGAAGGAGCCCCTATCCAGAGAGACAAGCATCAGGGATCAGATACTGTGGTTGGGATTCTGGAACACACAAGCTCACAGGGTGGAAAAGGGAGGTTTTTGTTTTGTTTTGTTTTGTTTTTGACACAGGGTCATGAGTCCAGGTTAGAATCCCTTCCCTACATCCACACATAACTACATACACATCAAAACATTGAGTCAATAAAAAATATCTGAACATAGAATGCATGATTTTGATGTCCTGTGGCTCTCAACTCTGAACTAAGGCTGGAGATGAGTTCTTTGAGTGAGAGAGTCTGACAGAGAATTGGGGATTCTGAGAGAGTACTAAAGTGTGTATTTGGACACAGTCTTCAAGTCTAGATTTCTGATTGTGTACATTACCTCTTTACTATCAGACACTAAGTACAATATGGAAACCCAGTCTTAAAACATGTAAGGATATGAGTTTGAGTCTATGTTGTGTTATTTCTCAGCTCTGCGTATTTGGATAAGGCACCTAAATTCTCAAAGGCAGGGTTTTTTTTTTTTCAACACAAAAGGAAGACAATACCTATTTTAAAAGACAAAATAATAAACATTTGAAAATAACAAATGAGAAATTATTAGTTACAGAATTATTGTCATTCACATTACAAACCTGAGTTTTTCTTTTTCACTTAAGAGTTTTAACCCCCAAGCTCCTTCCCTTTGAAAATGAAGAGAGTATGCCTTCTAATATTAACAGTGTGTGTCATCCTTTGCTGCATCCTTTTTAAAAGAATAGATCACTCTACCTCTTTTGTTTGTTTCACTTAATAGATCTGATTGGTTCCCATAACACAAATATACCCATTAGTAATGTGTATTGAAGAAACAGGAGACTGAATGTCTAAAGATAGAAGAAGCTGGGTCTTTGTTTATCTTGTTCAAGGCATGACTTATGATGAAATAGAAGTATTACATTGTGACTATCTTCGAAATCATGAAAAAGTAAGTGCCATCTGAGTTTTTTAATTTCTATATAGGAATCAAGTTAATAACATTTTACTTTCGGTGTGTTCAGCTTCAGGTTCAGTGAGAGGTCTTTTGGCTGAGGAAAGATACTCAACTTCGACCTCTGGCCTATACACACACACACACTCTCTCTCTCTCTCTCTCTCTCTCTCTCTCTCACAAACACACATACTGTGTGTATTTACCTTAAGTATACACATATACACACCCACAGTAACAAATGCATATATCATATGCACATATGTGCATGGGCACACATTAATTAGTATATGAATCACACATATACCATGACACAGCATATTCAATACAATACACACAAAAATACTCAACTATGGATTTGTTCCAAATATATTTTGATTTAGTTACTATTATAATTACTCTTCTGTGCTACAACTGAAAATATAGTCATAAATGAAGACTAGGGAAGACACTGATGGATGTCATTATGAAATAAAATCCATCTTCTTCTTTCCTCACATTAGTTTTCTTCAACATTTCTAGCCTGGGTCTGAACCCATTAGAAACCTTTGAGAGGTACTTTTGAGGGGAGGATGTTTCCCTATCCAAATGCCTACATTCTGATCCTTCCTTCTTATTCTCCTTGTTTGACCTTTAGTTCTTCAACTCCATTTCTGAACCCTAACTCATTTGTTGCCTATATGTTGGTGTCATCTGGAGTGTAGGATCAACAGGGATGCTGGGAGACAAAGAATTGTCTGGACAAAGATGTTCTAAAAGGTGCCATCAGTCTGTGGCTGTTTCCATGATGAATGAAAAACATTTGATGTATGTATTACAAAGACCATTATGGATGGGCTTTTAAACCTTAGCTAGGGTTGGGTGAAGGATGGTGGATGGACAGGCCTGACCACACAAGTGTTTTCTTAGAGGTTGATGTAAAATAGATAACACCTTCACTGGTATAGATTCCCCATGGACAGAGGGACCCTCATGTCCACACTCAGGTTCTAGGTCACCCCAAGACTCCTAAGAAAGGATTTCATTTATCTGTATGGCATACTCAACTGCACTGGACATCACCCTTTCTCAACATGCTTTACGAACTCACTGCCTTCACCTTCTTTCTGGGACCTCTGGACATCCTTTTAGGAGCCCTCAGTTCTCTCCCACTCTCATGCGATGTTCCCTGGTTTTTGTGACACTTTCTTGCAGACCCATTTGCTCCAGCCCTGCATAAATTTGGCTGTGCATTTCTCGGTACTCCCATAGCAGTTAGTTATGAATCTTTCTCCTTCATCCATCCGTGAACCTCCTCACAGGAGGTTCTATCTAATCTTATTCATCTTTGGAAGGCAGAGTAACTTAGTGGTTAAGAATATGGACTCCAGGGTTGGAAACTTTGGGTAAAATCTCTGCTTATTTAACTTGTACAAGTTTAAGGAAGTTTGTTTTTTAAATCTCTCTAAGCAATTGCTATCTCTGAGAAGTTACTTGGAGAGTTATAAGAAACATTTAGAAGAACAATTTGCCCTTTGTAGACCTTCCATGACATGATATCCTATTTTTTTATACTCAATGCCTACATAGTATCTGGCACTCAACTGTGCCTCAGAAGAATTTTTGTTTCTTTTTTCTGTGCTACCTTAAGCTACACAGCAACACTACTGAATTTTTGTACTTGGTATTTTGTAATTCAAAAGGCAGCTTATAGCTGGTTGCACTCTAGAGTTAAGAAGGAAGATTCCAAGTTTGAGGCTAGCCTGCACTACACAGAAGAGGGATGCTGTGTCAGACTATAAAGGGATGAAGACAGAGCTCAGCTGGGGAGCACCAATCAATCCTTTACAAAATCTTGGACTTGATCCCCAGTGCTTAAAAAAACTCCCCCTCCTCTCTGTCTCTTCTCTATTTGCCTGTCTGCCTCTCTGCTCTCCCTATGTCTTTATGTCTCTGTGTCTCTTTGTCTCTGTCTTTATGCCTGTCTGTCTCTATCCTTATGCCTCTCTCTTCGTCTGTCTGTCTCTCTATCTATGAGTGTGTGTTTCTTCACTGTAGGATGGAAGAAATCACAACAGAACTGTTCTGTGAAAGACAATTGAAGGGATATAAGATCAGAAACACTAAAACTGAATTCATATTTAACACAGACCAGGAACTTAACAAGATAAAAGATTAGAGTTGCACACTCCCAGCTCCAGCTCTTGGATGGCTTTTTGATCTTTGGCTGAATCCAGAAACACCTCTGTTTGTGTGTGTATGTGTGTGTGTGTGTGTGTGTGTGTGTGTGTGTGTGTTGGTGTTTCCCCTCTTGCTCTCTCTTTCCCTCTCTCTATGTGTATTTCCCCCTTTAACTACTTAGCTTTCCTATCTACAGACATGTGCAGATGTCTTCTCTAGATGAAAAGCAAATAACACAGCAGCAACACTCACCCACCTTTGTAGGAACCCTTCTGCTTTTAGAGCAGGGAAACTGAGATACAAGTGTGAGACCTGACCAAGGTCACAGTCAGTGGCAGAGCCAAATTAAAATTCATGTTCCCAGTGTCCTTTCCGTGCCATTGCCTCACCTACTGACCCGTGCTGCTCTACCAAGGAACACTTCTGAGGAAGTGAACTTTCAGGTTTCAATAACAGAGCCTTGGCAAGGACTTCGGTTCAGTAATAATCTCATATCACACACTCCAGGGTTTTTTTTTTTTTTTTTTTTTTTTTTGGCAAGAACTGATTGTCAATATGTGTGTAATACACACACACAGATACACACACACACACTTAATTGCCTTGTACACTTGTACAGGCTGCTATGGAAGACAACAATGCATTTTCTATGTTGAACTCCAAACATAAGAGCTCAGTAATGTCTCTGGCAGATCCGGAGGTAAAAGGAAAATGGGAACAGACGTCTTCCTTGTAGATGATATGTCAAGTTCTTTATCAGGGCCTATTACTCTTTGTGCTCACTGTTGTGATCTCAGAGCTGAACATAGTGACTGTGTGTGGTGCACAGTCAATCAATATTCCCACGTGAACAAAGGAGTGGATACATGGCAGTTGGAATGTAGTCAAGGTAGTAGAACAGCTCTCCACACCTGCCTCAACATTGCTTAAACACTGAAGAAATATTTTCTTCCTCTTTCTGGTTTTTCTTTTAGCTGCATACAATGTAACAGAATGAGCAAATGCCCGTTTTGGGTAAGGGCTTATGATACAGGGGACATTGCATTGTAAAGGTGGCTCTGTATTGAGATGTACCTTTTGAAGCAGGACCTCTTCTCATGGCATTAGGACCTAGCAATAGATTGCTAATGGAAATGGGGTTTACAAGCTCTTAAGAAAGTGGAAAGGTTTATTGGAGAATCTGGCTTGGCTTCTCAGTGGAGGCAAGTTGCTGCTGTCTTCAGATACTCATTGCTGTCTCTTGTCAGTTGTGGAGACAGGGCCTCCAAGGGACCACAGAGGAGCTTGCTATAGAAACACAAGCCTAAATTTATTTTATGTCCTGACAAGAACTTGTCTTGGATGAGACAATTGCCTTCCAGCATAAAAGAACATGTAGAGAATGGATCACCTAAGCAGCAATGACAAAGCAGAGATGGGACTGGGCTGGGGGCTGGGTGTGAATGGGAAAGGAGTCAGCACAGCCAAGGATAAGTTCAAGGTAGAGATGTAGTTGGAAGAGACCAGTGGGTACTCATCAAATGTAGCCACGAAAACACACACACAAAAGCAGCTTAAGCTTCCTCCAAGCTGAGTATTATGAAGTCAACTTATAACAACATGGATCCATCGGCTGAGTTCCCCATATAGCCTTATGTCTCTGGTTTATCGTGTTACAGCCCGAGAGTGTTTAGAAAGCAGGGCTTGCAAGCAGAGCCAAAGGACTAGGCTAGTGAGGGTGGACAAAAAGAAGATAAAAAGCACTCATCTCATCTGATGGATAGGAGTGGGTTTAACTCAATTAAGGTCTTTTTTTTTTTGCTATTACTTGAGAACACAGTATATAGAACAGCAAATGCAGTAGAGGAGAACTAGTGAAAGATGTTTTTAGTGGAAGAAGAAACTCACGGCTGAGCATGCATTATATGAATAAAGGATGCAAATATTACATTTTTATTTTATTTAAAGCTTAGTCAAAATAGCAGACATGGGGTTCTGTTGAGTTTGTTGTATGTGTCAGCTAAGAAATGGTGCCATGAAATTTCAGGCTGTGCTTCCTGGGATCATTTGGAAGATCAGGCTACCAGCTTGGTTAATATCACAAGAAAGCTGTTGGTTTTAAGAGTCCTTTGGTTGGAGTATCAGTCTCAGAAAAGACCCCTGGGCCCAGATTTTTTGGTTCTGTTGCTCTTCTTGTGGAGCTCCACAAGAAGCCCCTCCAGGTCTAACTATCTCCCCCTTCTTTCATAAGATTCAAAGGTTGGCTATAAGTCTCAGCATCTGCTCTGATAGCCTGCAGGGCAGAGCCTTTAAGAGGCCCTCTGTGGTAGGCTCCTGTCCTGTTTCCTATTTTCTCCCTCTTCTGATGTCCATCCTCTTTGCCTTTCTGAATGGGGATTGAGCATCTTAGCCAGAGTCCTCCTTCTTAATTAGTTTCTTTGAGGTGAACAGATTTTAGTATGTTTATCCTATATTCTATATATAATATCCACTTATGAGTGAATATATACCCTCTATGTCTTTCTGCTTCTGGGATGCCTCACTCAGTATGATCTGAGACTGATACTCCCACCAAGGACCATTTATGGAGATAACCTAGAACCCCTGCACAGATGTAGCCCATGGCAGTTCAGTGTCCAAGAAGGTTCCATAGTAATGGGAACAGGGACTGTCTCTGAAATGAACTGATTGGCCTGCTCTTTGATCACCTCCCCCTGAGGGTGGAGCAGCCTTATCAGGCCACAGAGGAAAACAATGCAGCCACTCCTGATGAGACCTGATAGATTAGGATTATAGGGAAGGGGAGGAGGACCTCCCTCACCAGTGGACTTGGGGAGGGACATGGATGGAGAAGAGGGAGGGAAGGAGGGTTTGGAGGGGAGGAGGGAGGAAACTACAGGAGGGATACAAAGTGAATAAACTGTAATTATAAAAATAAAATAAAAAAAAAGGAAAAAAGAGTCCTCTGATCTTCCAATGTCTGCATTTTCTCCATTAGACTCAAAGAAAATTGCTTTCCACCATGAAATTGAGACAGTCTTTAAACATTTTTCTTTTAGACAGGGCCCTCAGTTTCTCCAGCTGGCCTCAAGCTTATGCAGCATAGGATGACCTTGATCTTACATCATCCTTTCTGCTTCTGCCTCCCAAGAACTGAGAGTACAGGTGTGTGTCCCCATGAGCAGGTTTTAAGTAGTGTTGGGGATCCAGTGCTGGGCTTCATGTCTAGTAGGCAAGCACTGCAAACCACTAAACTAGGACTTCTTGTGTGGTCTAAGTGTTAGAACGACAGTTCCAGCATGGACTAGGGTTCTTTCGATGGGGAAAGGGCTTCTACCCAGGAGGTGATTTGTCTGTTTTTCTCTTTGTTATTTATTTTTGGTTTTGGCAGGAGCTCTTTCAAGGCCGTGTTTACTTTCCCATCTACCTCAGTGGTTATACTGGGTGTTAAAAGCTCACTTGGCAAGAAAGATCTATTTTGGTGATAGGAGGAAGAAAATTGCAAGAAAGAACTAATGCCTAATACACTGTTGGTCAAAGAAATGTGGAGGCTGGAGGAAGTGGAAGCCACGTGTATGGAACCCCTGTCCTGTGCATGTTATGTGGACACTTTGTCTTAAGAGATCCTGGGGATAGTGGCTTTACTAAAATAGATATCTGTTATCGCACTTTTACAACTCTTTTGTTTACATTTCTATACCCTTTGTATAGACAAGGCTCGGAGAAAAAAGTGATGCCATCCTCTCCTTTTTCTGATATTCCACACAGATTCTTTGGAAGCTACATTTTGATTACATCTTTGAAGCTGTTATGACTACTTTCCTTCATCTTATTCTCCAGAATACAATTATACATCAAAGCAGATAGTATTTTTAAATAAAGAAATTGTTTTTTTATTTTATTTTATTTCTGTTGCTGCGTTTCTATGAGGCTACATTGACTTTTCTTATTAGAATCGAATTTGGGGATAGTGAACATCAAATGTTCTGTCTCAGCACTACATACCTTTCCATTACAGTTTATTTCAATCAACTTAAAAAACAACCTCATTCCACATTTCCAATATTTTTATACTTCTATTACCATTCACAAATATTCTCAGAACTGTGTTCCAATCTGTGAGGTTATAACTTTCCCCTCGGGGTTTATTAGTTTCCATGTTACAGTACTCATTTTACCTACTTTCATTTCCTTGGCCCAAATCCAGAATAGCCTCTGGTCCTGCTGATGGTTCCACAAGCTGTGTGAGGAGATTCTGTCAAAAGGCACTTGGAGACAGCCATCCATCTGATTCCGCTTGGCCCTGTGATCTATCACCCATGTCTGGGGGCTGAAACTGCACCACGTTGACTTCTTTCATTACCTGATATCCCCCCACCCTCCTTTCTGTTCACTGCTTAGCTTTCTGTCATAGCAAACATGCACCCTCACATCAACATGTGTTTATATGTGTTCCATTAGTTTTGGAGAGAGGCACAGTTTTACTGTGTAGCCCAGGCTAGCCTTAACCTCAAGGTCCTCTTGCCTTGGCCTCCCAAGCCCTGAGATTACCACTTGGTTCTTTCTCTGCCCCATCTCTGTCTCTAACTACCTGAACAAAGAATTCCAACGTGAGCCCATATTGCAAGAACATCTCATATGCTTTTGGAAGTATAATTGCCAGAACCTAGGCTGTGCCCTCTAGGGCAAAGCAAGATATGAAACAGCTCTTCCTAATGATGTTCAAGCATTAAAGCTGGATTTCAAGTGGGAGGAGTGGTTCTGAGTATGGCATGGAACTTGTCTCATGAAGGAGTCTGTAGGATGGTTATTGAGACCTAAACCTGAATCTTTAGGATGGGGGAACAGTATGAGGGACAGTAAGACTTCAAGGCTGGAAACGTCACTAACGTCAGTGGGCACATTGTTGATGGCCGTAGGAGTTAGGACAGTGTTAGAGACAGACCACTAAGCAGTGATGACCGCTAACGGTGTCTGGCATCAATGGCGTCTTTTTAGAACCCTCAGTGCTGGGCCTGGGCGTGTTATTACGTATCTGAGCATAAGCGGTAGTGACAACAGAGCCTGTGATGTACATGGGTCAGGCCTGTTGGAGCCCTTCCTTCAAAAGCTGCTGGCGGTGTGATAAGGTTGGACATCTTGGCAACTCAGGGAGGCCAGGCCTGGTTATGACTCCCGGAGTCATTTGGAAAAAAAATATGAAGGAAAAGAAACACTGTTTCTGAGCTTTTACTGTGGGCATTTTCTCGGCTCCCCTCTGATACTGCAGAGCAACTTTAGCCACGCAATTAGCATCCTGGGCCCAGGTCTGACTCATTCCTTGTGATAACTTAATGAAGAGAGCAATGGTTGCTCTTTTTCTTGTAGGTCAAGAAGTCTAGTACAGGAACTTAGGTACCTTACCCAAGGCCAAGGTCATATAATTGGTAAGCAATAGACTGTAATGTCAAGCTAAAAACTGGTTCCAGATGTCATGCTTGAAACCATCACACAACATTGAGAAATCTCAGCCCTTTTCCCTCCAATAGAGGTTTGGAGATTTTATTTTCAAGAGCTGGAGCAATCTGTGTTCATTCTGTGAAGTAAAAAAATTAAAAAAGAGCTAAAGAAGTTAGTTCAGTACAGAAAGGGAATATTAAATAACCTACTTAAAGAAGAAACATTGCTTTTAGGTTCTAAACTATCTTTACTGTATGGCCAGGAACATAGCACAGTAGTTAAAGAGCTTATCTCACAAGTGTGCAGATCAGAATTTCGATCCTCAGAACCCATGTGAAAAGCCAGGCAGTGCAGAGCATACCTCCAATCCCAGAATTAGGGAGGGGCAGGCAAGGGATCCCCAGAGAAAGCTGGCTAGGGAAACTAGCTGAATCACTGGGCTCTGGGTTTGACTGAGGGACCCTGAAATTAGGCATATTAATGAGCTCAAGGTTTGACTGAGAGACCTTGCATCGCTGCACGAGGTAGAAGAGTGATTGATGGTTAGTTCCAAACATTAACCTTGGGTTTTCATAGATCCTCCCGCCTATGTGCCTGCTTATCTGTACATGTGTGCCCTAGTCATGTGTATACACACAAAACACATACCACACACACACACACACACACAAATGAAAAAAAAGTTTTATAATCTAAAACTTGCCCCCTGCACTTTCCTTTTCTTAAAACTTATCCCTCCAAATACTTTGCAAACTTTTCTCCATTTTTCTTTCTAGTCCAGTCTTGCAGCCCTAGACTAGACTTTTTATTCATCATGCCTCGACAGTTACAGGGATAGACCCTGAATAGACCCTCTCACTTCTCTATTAGTGCATTGCAAAGGACAAATGTTCCTAAAACATTAATCACCTCTAACCTGCCTAAAAGCGAGCATTGGCCTTAAGTATGTAAAAAAATATTAAGTCTAGACTTCTTAGCTTGAACTTCAATACTATCCATGCATACACATATAACAATGTTTTTCCCTTGCGTCATTATCTCAAAGACCCTCCCTCTAAACGCTTTCCTTCCCCACATGGGTGGCCCCCAAATAGCTTTGATAACATTTCATCCATAAAATACTGAAAATTTTATTGACTTACCAAGATTTTGTTAAACTTCTAAACCTGTAAATTTCTACTAATCTGAGAGTTTGGGCAAGTGTGATGCATTTATGTTAATGGTGAAAAAGACTTTCTTCTGTTGGCCTGTAATGAGCCTGTCTGGAGCAGAGGCCTCCATGAGTGGAGCTAGGGCTGAGTTCTAGCTGACATGGTGTTGGCTCCCACTGGGCTTTTCCTGTGGTACTGAGTGCTCTTCTCCATGTACTTCCTAACAATGAGCTCACCCCACACCAAATCCCCCCAAACAATGGCCACCTCTATAAATTCTCACAAAATTAATTCTGTTAAGTGTTGATTTTTCTTTAATCTTGGTTTGTTTTTTTTTTTTCCTTTTGATTTTCATCAACTGTTACTGTCTTAATGCCTTAGGATGCTTACTTCTGAGGGCAGGGTTACCATGCTTTATGATTTCAGAGGATAGATTATAGTGGCTTAAACTGAAAGAACACAATGTTTGTGGATTTTGCTTGAGTTACTTTTGTACAAATAAACACAGCTAACTGCAAACGACGCACTAATTTGTTGGAATTAATCATCAACAATTGGCTCTCCATCATTATCTGGAAAGGATGTTTATTTTACACACACACACACACACACACACACACAGGCAAATCCCTATGGCGATGTGATCACATTTTGCTTCTACTTTTATCATGTGTCCTTTTTATTTTCAGATATTAAGCTGTCTACATCTATAAATTGGGAGAATTAGTCCTGTGCTTTGATTTATACAAAATGCTATGTAAACACATATAACTATGTAAATTACAGTTTTTGTTTAACATAATTCTTTTGGGGGCTGGGGATATAGCTCAGTTGGCAGACTGCTTGTCTGGCATCCATGAAGCTGTGGGTTCAATTCCCAGCATCACAAGAAACCAGATTTGCTGGCACAAGCTGGTAATCCCAACAGTAGGTGGAGAAAGGAGGATCATAAGTTCAGGGTTATCTTTTCTATATAGAGAATTAGAGGCTGGCCTGGACTACATGAGATCAGGTCTCAAAGGCAATTATTTTGTCAGCAGCTATTTAGAACACAAAGACTTACACAGTAAATAAAAATGAAAACATTTCAGTCTGCTGCCACTGAGTTTTAATTCTGAATGGAAGAAATTCACCATCATTCTTAAGCAGATGTTTTAAGCACCAAAAAGATCCCTCAGGAAACAGGAACTAGGTGTCTGGAGGAGCTAGAAACCTTAGATTTTATATTTGAACTGGACTGTGCTACAGGGCAACTAGGAAAAGACGTGATGATAGAAAAGGAGCATTCAGAGCAGAGGTGAGGTGTGGAAAAGCAGGCTGAAGATGCAGACTTGGGATCCTGAGACTTGTTGAAAACATCATTTCGCGTTATTCCCCTCCCCTACAGGACAAGTTCTGGACAGCTTCCAATCACTCTGCATTTCTTTCCGAAGGCCTTTGAGAACTGACCCCACATTGCCTGCTTTTATCTTCAGCAACCATGCCTATGAAATAAGAGCTGTCTGTGACCTTTATGTTTTCTGCACTATATGCAGGGGACCTGCGAGCGGAAGGACACAGCTGTGACACAGACACTGACTTCTCTTAAGTTTTCTTTTAAGGCATTTTCTTTTGAAACTTTTATCCCCATCACATTAAATGCCGTGTGAGTATTCTGCAATGCATAAAGAAAAAAAAACTTTCATGGAAAATTCACCTTTAGCATTGTGAGTAAAGCATGGAATTTTCTAGAAATGTGGCTTTAGAGGCGTATGGCCATCTGCTTCAAGTTGTGTGAAACTGCCTTCTATTACACAGGCCTTCTGCCATACATACATATAAAAGCTGGGAAGATCTTGAAAACTCTTTAATGGGGCGCATAAACCCTCTAGTTGGAAGGTTAGGGTTAGGTACTTGTACTTGACGTGCTACAAGTTCAGGAAAATGCAGGCGCACTTGGGACTATGCTATCTTTTTTCCTACATTTCTTTACTGCAGTTCTTTGGTGGATTCATGCATGAGATAAGCTTGAGTGCTGGTATGCTGAGCAGAGGACGGGGGTAATATTACAACTGTGGGGATATTACTTTGGAGTTTAGAGCTATGGCGAAAGCTATAATTTGAAGACACAAGAAGAGTCTCAAAGAGAAGTGACAACCTGCCAATTTGTGGGCATTTACTACTATATTGGAAAATGGAGGGGAAACTGTCAGCCAACAATGTGGGGAGCTGTGTTGTGAGAAGCAAATTAAAATCCAGGGCTCATGTGGGAATTGTCCCAGACATTTAGCTGAGACCCTCAAGTTTATTCTCTACCAGGAGAGGTGAACAAGTTGGTTATCTCAGAAATCAAAAAAATCAGCCTTTACCTTGTCTCCATCGAGACTGGATGAGAGTAAACCACTGATTCTTTATTCTTTTCTTTTCTTTTCTTTTCTTTTCTTTTCTTTTCTTTTTCTTTCTCATTTGTTCTGGAGGTTGAGTCAGGTATTTGTGCTTGAGAAACAAGCACTTAACTGACTGAGTTATTTTTTCCAGTCTCCTAAATTTCTGATCTTAAGTTTCCTGCCCAAGCACACGAAAATGGTAGCGAGTCTCCTCACGCCTCATTTGTCATAGATGGGCAAGTACTTAGATGTTTGTGTCTTACATGTGTGTTCTTTTACACAATAGGTATGCTGTTTGGACAGTGTTTAATAAAAGATTAAAAGCAGGGCTCTTGACAACCAATTTTTATATTAGACAAAAATTCTATTTATTTCCCTAAACATTCAGCCAACAATAGTTACTGTTCTTAAGGTTGATTTTAGCTACCAATGGAATTATATTTAGTTTACCAAATGCTTTTGCGGATTAAAAAAACCTCTCACTCTTAAACTCTACTTCTATACTGCACAGGACCCTTTTGAGAAACTCTACCACCAAAAACTGATCACGGAGACAAAAATGGAGAGACAGAGCCCGGGAGGAATCTTTTGTACCCTCAAATAGCCCTCTGAGGGACTCCTGTCTTGCTATGACATACTGTTGTTTTAAACAAGTCCTGCTGGAGTTATGGTCGTGCCAGCACCTGTGGCAGTGAAGGACTGTCCCTGAGGATGAAATAGTGTTCCCATTCCACACTGCAGACAGAATTGTGCATGATTATGGGAACAGGGCAGAGAAGGAGCAGGGGGACAGACAATGAGAACAGAGCACTGGAGAATTTTATTAATCCTCTATTTGACCATTACCGTTGCTTCATTATAAGTCTTCTGTTATAAGTACTGCAAAAAGGTATTAAGTAATCATGTGACCTTCACATCGTGAATATATGGAAGAAGAGTGAAGGGCATCAAGGAGCTTGGAGACGAAGGAACCCCGTGATGCAGTGGCAGTACCATGTTGTAGCATCCCTGGGTAGGGAATAAAGCCTAGGGGGTCCCTGGGACTCGGCACAGGATGGAACTTCAGGACATAGATTCATCTGAGCTCTGGTTGTGTCTTTTATCTTTCTGCTTGGGTATCATTATTAAGTGCCATGATGGAAACTTTATCTTGGTCATTCCTTAGGAGATAGTGGAACAATTAATGACTGATAATTTTAATTAATTAATTGTGATGTTGGCTCTTGAACCCAGGGCCTCCAACATGCTAAGCTATAAAAAAGCAGCACTTACAAACCAAGCACATTGTAAACCTAATGAGCTCTTGCTTGCATTTGAGTATAAAATAATGGGTATAAAACATGAGAAGACTCGATAATTGGATCCAAAGCCCCGTGTTTCTAAAAAGTTCAGAGATTGAAAACTGAAGTTGGAAAGCATCTCAGAATTTGGTCTCAGGGTAGGTTATAGCATGTCCTATAGTTACTGTGAGAGGTTCTACAAGCTGAGAATGTTCTCTAGAACACTCTCTTAGAGAAAAAAGAAACCTATGGACCTATCTGTGAACTACTACAAAGAAGCTCATTTTTCCTTCTTTTTTTTCTTCTTTCTTTTTACAGGTTTCAAACTCACAATGTAACTGAGGATGACCTTGAAGTCTCCATTTCTCGTCTCCACTTCTCGAGTGCATCCTCGTGCTCAGTTAATGCACTGCTAGGTGTTGAACCCGAAGTTCCACCAATGCAAGGCAGGAAACTGCACCAAACGGTGGATATCTGCAGCTCCATTTCCGTACGAAATGGAGCATAATATAGACACATGTATTCACTACCAAAGCATCTGCCTTGGTAGTGAATACATGTGTCTATATTATGATCTTCCATATCCGACTAAGATCTGGGTTTGATACTCTTTTGCCACCAGGGGAGTGTCATCCACTGGGAACTCTAGACAACTCAATAAGAGTATGCTAGAATTTATTACAGGCTCCAGATGGATGGCTCAGAGAGGGATCCATGGAAGTGAGGGTCTTTCTAGACAGATACTATCGGAGACCAGGAGTAAAATAATAATTGGCTCTATCAATTCATATTATCCAGGGAGAGCAGACTTGAATCATTTAGATAAAGAAACAGCTGCCATTCCAAATCACACTGAGATCTGTCTGTCTGGAAGTGTTGGCCCATGCTTGGGCCTGCCTTTTGTTTTCTCCATGCTTAAAAAGTAAAGCAGTAGCAAACAGCAAGTGTATATGGTGCCGAGTGGATGACCCACACGGCATGTTACTTGGGTGTATGCAGGTTAGAACTAGCTGTCTATACAAGATATTGCATAGAATCCTATGGGAAAGGGGAGATTTATAAGTGGGTGGGATATAGGTGACATTAAAAACTTAACACTCCTGCTAGGGTTCAGGGGAGATGACTCAGGGGGTGAGCACTTGCCACAGGAGCACAAGGAGTTAAATTTGCATCCCCTGAATCCACATAAAGCCAGGCAAGATCGTGTCTACCTGTGGTCCCGCAGATTACAGTGAGGTGGGCGAGAAGACAGGAGAACCCATGAAAGCTCTAGAGCCAGTTAGTCTGGCTTATACAGTGGCAAACAATACGCCTTGCTTAAAACAGTATGGCGAGATGTCTTGCCACACAGGCATGCATGTGTGTGTGTGTGCCTCCAACCACACAAGTTGGACACATATATGGTGCATAGATCATACACACACATACATGCCATACATTCACATATGCATCATATGTGCACATGTCCATAATAAATGCACAGGCACATACATCATACATATGCAGTATGTACGATTAACATTCAGGGGATAAAATATGATATTGGTAATTTACCTTGCAAATCAGGTGAGTCAAACACGCCAAATCAACATTGGTCAAAATTTCAGTAAGGATTGCATGTATGTTCACCATGCTCTTTTCTACCCTTTTCTGCTTGCAATTCCGTGAAGGGAAATGAACAAACGAGTGAAGAAAAACCTGCCTGAATGCAGATGCCACACTGATGAGGAAGGGAGAATGCTGTGGACACCCTGCCCTACTGAAAGGAGAGTCTCTGTGAAGTGGCATTCTTCGTGTGTGTGTTCGTTCACTGACTGTCTCTACGTGCTTGGGGACAGGTTATTTTTTAAAATTTTTACTTCACAAGCTGCTTGAGAGGGTTCCAAAACTCTTTTGACATCATCTGAGTTTTGCCCTCTGTGTCACTGCTGGAGCTGAGACCCAAGTGACAGCTTCGTGCTTATGGGTGTGTACATTGTCATGTATGTGGTGTTGTGCATGCACACGTGTGTGTGTGTGTGTGTGTGTGTGTGTGTGTGTGTGTGTAGGCCAGACGTCAGTCTCAGTGCCTGTTCTCAGGAGTCTCCTGCCTTATTTTTTTAGAGAGGATGTATGATTATAATTAGCTCTCACTGATCAGGTCAGGCGGGCTGGCCAGTCAGTTCCAGATGTCCTTCTCTTGCTGTCTCCCCAGCACTGGCATTGCAAACATGTGCCATCACGCCTAGTTTTGACACAGGGTCTGAGAATTAAACCCAAATGCCCATTCTTGTGCAATAAGCACTTGACTCACCGAGTATAGCTATCTTCCCTGCTCAAAATGTTAGTAAGGCCCACCATTAATGCTGCTCAGAGCCAGCATACCTCCTTCGGCCTGCAAATTTCCAGGCAATATAGGATTTCCTCTAGTCCCCGGTCTCCCCAAACAATCCATTCAAATACAGTGGGCTTTAGCAAGTATAAGAAGAAGATCTTGTTTGTCTGGCAACTACAAACCGTGATTCATCCTCTCCCAAGCCAGACTGCTTTGGAGCAGCAGCTCGAGTGAGGCCATGTTTGTGGCTTGAGTCTCTGGCCTGCTGGAGTTCAGTGTCGGAGACCGACAGCCTGGGTATCAGAGAAGAGTTCACAGAAGAATCCTGTGACAGTGGGTTAGGGGGAGACCCAGCAGTGGGGAAAAAACTAGGATGACAGAGGAGAACCAGGCTGCTGGGGAGGGGAGAAGCAGAGATGGAGCAATTGAGATGGAGCCAGAGACCATTGTTGAATTTAGGGTCAGAAAAATCTGTTGTCTAGATGAAGAATTAAATAGAGCAAAGACAATTGTTGCTCCAACTCCAGGTTTCACTCATAAAACAACGTGGGGTAGGTCTGTAGTTAGCAAGTGGTGGAAAGCTCATGTCTAATTGATCCTTTTGAACATTTACCTGTAATGATGGAATTAAACATGATCACGGCGGGCCTCCTGCTGAAATGCTCGAAGCATGTGATGCGGGGGTGGTGTGTGTGTGTGTGCTGAGGGGTAGAGGCGGATCTTTTGCATGCTCTCACTAAAACGGCATTCAAATCTGTCATAACGGCCCCCCGACTTCCATTGTGGAGGGAGCTCGGTCCATCTGTCTGTCACCATCGACATTTGGAGCCATGTGGATCTGAACTCTGTAAAAGTGGTTCCTCCCTCAAAAGCTTTTTTTTTTCCTCCTCTGTGTATTTGTGTGAGCGCTCCCTACTAATCCCAGCTTAAAGTTCACCTCGGTGGCATGAGTGAATTAGTGATCAATCCAATTTAGGTATTGTCCTCTCACCCCTGCTGGGAACAAAGCTGACCCCATTCATCTTCCAGAATGCCATCCAGTACAGCAGAATCACACAGTGGCCCTGCCCACTCTGCAGTGTGCAAACAGTTCTCTGTCAGAGACCCAGGGTTCAAACTATCAGAGGTCCAGATGACATCTGGCTTCCCGCTCCCCTGGAACACTGGCTGCAGTGCTTATCAGTGCGTTATTCATCAAAACTGATGATGCAAGCTACAACATGCTGTCTGCAGCTCAGTGTGCGGGTGGAGAGGAGTTGGCAGGAGCTTGGCGCTCTGTGAGCCGCATGCAATCGAGAGCCTGGGTGCTTGTTCACTTCGTGTTGATGACTACTCCCCCTGGGACGGTGCTGTGTATTTTTGGGTTCACTGTACTTCCAGCTGTGCAGTCTTTCTGCCTGTGTTTCTTCTACCAGCTCTGAGATGGGAACAGAAGGAGACAACCTTTCTGTGTGGAGGGTGTCACATCAAATAATCGAATGACCAAAAGCAGGGCAACAGCAGGCATGGGCAAACGCAAGCATTCTCATGATTTCCTAGTGTACTCGGTAATAAAAGCAAATGAGCTGCGCTGAAATTCAGACTTTCTGATACTTGGCTCAAATTAAACAACACCAGCCCTCTCCTTTGCTCCTTCTCAGATGACAGACAAAATCATGGGCTTGCCCCCTCCTATTTTCCCCATTATGTGTGCGTGTGTCAGTGCTATCCTTATAAACCTTGCTCTCTCTTTGTGGGAAACCTTACTTTAACCCCTCTGTTAGTGACAAATGTCAGCATTGTCAGTTGGAATCTGAGATGTTACCTCTCATCCCATGATGATGATTATTAGGAATTGAACAAAATGTTCTAGAATCAACACTGAAATCCATCCTGCAGACCTGAGATGAAAAAACAAAAACAAAAACAAACAAACAAACAAAAAAACCCTAATAATTTTTACTTGCAGGATGAGCAGTGATCTAGCTACTGTTTTTTAGATTTAATTCTCATTATTAGGAGAAAAATCTCTGCTTTTTAAGACACAGAAAAAAGAGACATCCAAATGTTTAAGGGAAGCTAGAATTAAATGTAGATATTATTCTCAAACCAGGAAATGTTACAGTAATGATCTTAGAGAGCCTTTTTATTATTTAATGTTCCCTGTGATTGGGAGAGTGTAGTAGCCCATTCTGAGGTGCCACTGTGTTGTCTTTGAAGTCTGTCATCAGTAGATGACCTGAAGGCTACGTGGCCAGTATATTGCCCCTGTAGGTCCGATGACAAGTTTAACAGCTGTGTCTGTCATGTTTGTCAATAGTGTTGAATAACTGCAGGTCAAAGCCAGGATCATGGCTGATACTAACTGACCTATGTGCCCAAATCTCCTAGAAGGAACATGTTTTTAGGATGAGTCAGTCTGGCTAGGGTGACCCCCATTTCACACTGATTTCATGGTGTTAAAAATCAAGACTTGGAGAAGGAATTTCAAAAAGTTGGAATTGGCTTTGAAAAGGGCATATTATAAATGGGGCATATCGAAGCGCTTTCTAGCCTCCAGCCAATCAATCTTTTTGGCCTAAACCTGCCCCTACAAGCATGTAGACTGTATACCATAATGTATGGCATCCACATGAAGAATAAGAATAAAAGAGGCCCACCTGAGAATCTTATATAGGCCCACAATGCACTATTGAACAGTGCTGTGATTCCGTCATGGCTTTCAATGAAGATGGTCCAGGTCCACATCCTGCCTCCACCATTTCCCAGCTTTGGGGCTGCCTATAAAGTCAACTGAGCTCTCTGGTATCAGTTTTACCCTACTCAGACTAGAGAGCTCTTTTGAAGAAAAAACTGAGGTGCATCTTGGAAAGGATTAGTGAGCTCTGGCACCTAGAAAGTGGTCAAGGAAAAGCTGCTGCTGAAGAAGTGAACTGGGCTTCTGTCGAATTATTTTCATTCATGTTCCTCCTGCTGCAACAATATCATTGAGCATTTAACTTGTTCTGGCATTGTTCTATGTGTCAAGGAATTACGAACAGCATAAAAACATGATTTTTATCTCAAGGAGCGTAGAATTGTTTGGATGCGGTTAGACACGTGTATAAGCTATCACAAGGGAGGGCGTAGGGGAATCCTAGAGCAAAGCACAGGTCCAGAGGAGATTATCTCTGGTTCTTAGGTGAAATAGAGAGGAGGTTGGGTGGAGGAAAGCTGCATAATCCTCGGAGCTAATTTTGCAAGTGTAATTCGGAATTTAAAAAGGACTGGAAAGACTGGTGAGGGTATCTGTGGAAAATGTAGTGAGCAGAGAAGGGTATGGCAGAGTTGTTTAGAGACTAGAACGTGCTCTGGTGCTTGTTGACAACCTTTTTTATTTTATGAGGATCCTTTGTGGCACACCGGAAGAGCCTGAATGTGGTGGTCGGGCGGCCCCATGACTGGATCCTCTTCCTGTCTCTGTGGGACATAAAATTTCATTTCTGCATTTGTATGTGTGTGATGATACTCACCTGTGCTTTATACTGTTTTGGGCACCGAGGGAGTGGAATGGAGAAGGCCTCTGATCTCCTTGTGATCTCCACCACTGAACATTTTCTAGGTGTTGCAGATAGTGGGAGATTTATTCATCATTTAGGGTAGCATGGCTACCAGCTGGCTTTGTCTCTGAGGTGCTTTGAGGCTTAGATGAAACATGGTCCACTTCCAAATTCATCGTCCATGTTGTGTTCTGAGTTGCAAATCTCTCCCCACCGGTTTTGTGTTCACTTGGTTTCTGACTCTCATTTGTTGTTCTTGGTACTCTCTTCCTGAGTGATGGCTTCCTATACAGAATGAATAGTAAAAGCCCACAGTCCAGGTCAAGGACTTTGTACCTCATCCTGAAGGAGAGACATGTCTGTGGACATGTCTGTAGAGTGTTTTGGTGAAAGCGGTCAAGTGACAGGTCTTACATTTTAAAAGGATCGCTTGGTAATTGTTCTAAGTGAAACACAGAAGAGGAGAAAGCAGTGATGGAGGAACCAGTTGGAAAGTTCTAATCCAGGAGAGAGAAGACATGGTTTGGACTAGGGCTCTAATGGTGGATGTGGATACATATGCTGTAGGGAGAGAAGAAATGATGCATGCATGGCTTGGATACAAAGGTAAGTAGACAAATCACGAATGTGTTCAAAGGTCTTTGGCCAGAGCAATGAGGTGAAGTTATTTCCCAAGTTGGGAAGGGCTGAAGGAGAGCCATGTTTGGAAGGGGAGGCAGACTTGAATACATTAAGTTCAAGGTGCTTGTTCTGCCTAATCACCATTCAAATGCAAGTGAAGCACAGATAGTTGAATGCATGATTTTATAATTCAGGAAATTTTATAATTCAAGACTAAGAAGAACAATATTCTTTACTGTTCAATAAAATCATTGTATGTGTAAGTCAAAATTGTATAAAATAATTTATTTTATCAAAAGAGAAACCTGTGGGGCTGGTGAGATGGTTTGCTGCCAAACTCAAGGACCCAAGTTCAGTCTCTGGGTTGCACATGGTGGAAAGAAAGAATTGACTCCTGCAGGTTTTTCTCTGACCTCCATTCATGTCCGGTGGTTCACACGCCTGCATGCCCATGCACGAGATGAACAAATGTGAAAAGAGGAAAGGTTTTGTTCTGGGTTAGCACTCTGCAATGCTGAGGAGGCAGGGTTCTGAACACTGGGTCTGTGCCATGAACTGGTCTGTTTATGATTGTCCACTGGGGCTGGGGCAGGGTGGGGAGATGGCCATCAACCATGAATGTGACATACAGTGATCCAAGTCCTGGAAGAGGGAAATAGAAATCAAACTCCAGAACACACCCAGAATGAACAAAGCAAAACTCATCTTCCTTTATTTTGTGTTTTATATCACTGAGCAATTTGATTAAAACAAATCAGCAGGACAAGAGTGAAGTTGCTTTTCTGTGGGGAGACAAAATCAATGAGAAGAATCAAGGTTGAGTAAACGTCCTATGGATACTCAAGGGAGAGAATTCATTTTCTTGAAAAAGAAAGGTTTTTTTTTTTTATATTTAGTAGTTTTCTAAAACAGTCACTTTCCTTTTGTTTTTTAAAAGGCACTGGGGACACACAGCGCTTTTGATTCCTACTGGTTAAGTTCTTGTATTAGGGTTGCATTTTTATTGAGGGTGAGAATATCTGCTTGGTACCACGTGGCCATATTGGAGGGGATTGATCAGGCTGGTTTTTGTCAACATAACACAATCCTAGACATACCCGGGAAGAGGAAATCTCAGTGAATTGTCTCTGTCAGATTGGCCTGTGGTCAAGTATGTGGAGACATGTTCTTGATTAATGACTGGCGTGGAAGGTCTCCGCTCACCATGAGTGGTGCTTCTCCAGGGCAGTTTGTACTGACTGAGGTATATAAGAAAATAAGCTGAGCGAGCCATGGGAAACAAGCCCGTATTCCTACATGGCCTCCTCATCAGTTTCTGCCCCCAGGTTCCTGCTTTGAGTTCCTGCCCTGTCTACCTTTGATGAGGGACTGTGAAGTGCAAGTGGAAGCAAAATAAACTCTTCTGTGTAATTTGGTCATGGTGATTTATCACAGAGATAGAAACCCTAACTAAAACAGGAAGCAATTTGCCTGTAAAGTGGTGGCAGGGGTGGTATCACAGTTAGTGACCCCTCTTTGGTCTGTGGGGACCACACAGAGAACAACAGTTCTGATTTTGGTGATTTCAGGATCTCCTTGAGCTTGGGAGCAGATGTCAAACATGTACAATGCAGCCTCCAACCCGTGACTAAGCAAAAGAATGGCCTTGGGACTACAGACAGTATGTCTTCTTTGTACTGTAGCTCCGGCCTACGCTGGCCAAGTATTTTCCAAAGCTACATCATGTTTGAAGCTTTTCTTCCCAATCATCCTTCCTCTTCTCGTAACTTCCTGGGTTTCTGGTCTATCTCATGAATGAAGGCTTTACTATGTCCATTCTCACTCCGTTTCTATATAATCACTGTATCACTATATCAGACAGTGACTCTCTCTAAGTTTCATCTTGCCCTCCCTAGTCTATATTGGCATGTACATCCAGGAGGACTCAGCTAACAGATCTTATTTATTTTGCTTTCCTAGTTTGAGAGACCCCACCCACCCCGAGAGGACAGGGAAAGATACTAAACTTATTTTTATCATCATTTAAAAAGAGAGTTCTCTTCTGATAGCCAAAAAACAAAACATAACTAAAAAAAAAAAAAAACCCAACTCAAACCAAACCAAACCAAAAACTAAACTGGAATTTAGTTCCACTTTTTTTTTTTTTCAATGCAGTTTATTCAGGAACCTTGAATAATCATCTGACCCTGGGGAAAGCCAGCCCACAGCTTAAATAGCCTCTGGGTAGCCAACCCCAGCGTGCCACGTGGGCAATGCAGATAAGTCCACATACATGGAAGCAAGCCAGATCCTCAGCCTTAGCCAAATGTGGAATTGTTCGTGACAGAGAGCACTCACCATCGGGAAGGTGGAAGGCAGAAACCAGCTCCATCTTTAAGGCACAGCATTCCGCAGCTCTCTACAGTTCCCCCTTTTTGTTTTAGACACATCAGGCAAGAGTAGAGGTCTGATCTCTGATATTAGAAATAAATTGGGACTTTGTACCGATGTTCGTTTAGGTGTCATCCACCCAAAGAGCATCAGACCCGTCCAATACCTTTTTCTTAGAGGCGGGACCTGGGGCATCAACCCGCATGCAACCAGACATGCTCTTCTCTGGGTCCAAAGCGGCTGACCCTGAGTGCAGTGCTTAGCCTTGCATCCTGAGCGTAACATTTTAGCTTTTTATGGTATCCAACCATGCTTGGGGAGAATGTCCTGCTTCAATGGCTGTAAAGGCCTGAATGATCATGGCTGCATCACACTGTTGTGAGACTCTAATCTTGCATATATACCACAGGCAAACCAAGGAGACCAACACCAGAAGGCCTGCTAACGCTCCCATGCCCACCCATTCCTTCAGATGATTCATGGCTGCAGCAATCCATGATGATAATCCTGTGGCTAGTCCTGCGTCCACTCTGGTAGAATTTACTGTGACAATGGCCACTCTCAGCTGCTCCATCGTAGTATCGAATTCTCCAGTCCAATTACCTAAATACCCTCTTCAGACAGAAAAGGGATCTTGGAACTACAGCCGCCATTGTTACTGCCATCTCATTGGCGGCTGTTGGAGCTACCACCGGGGCATTAGCCATGAGTCATACTGGGCAGACTGCTCAGACCCTGAATAATCATTTAGCCAATGTAGCTCATGCCTTAGTTGTACAAAAAGGAATTAATGCTCAACTAAAAGGAAGCTTGATGGTGTTCAATCAGAGGATTGACCTCATGCAGGAGCAAATTGATACCCTATGGCAAATCGCTCAACTTGGCTGTCGATGAAAATATGCTGGACTTTGAGTCACTAGCATATAACATGAGAATTTTTCCTGTGCTGCAAATCTGTTTAGTTCCACTTTTTAATTTTTAATTTTATTTATTTATTTATTTTTTGCTGTAGCTTTCTGGTACAAAATAGGTTTTCACTGAATACAAGCATTTGTTCTCCAACTGGACAAAGTTTGGGTAGATTGATCCGAAGCAAGCAAACACTCTGAGGTCTTCAGAGCCATGTTCATTGAACCCTCATGATTAGAAGTCACTTTCAGTGGTTTCTGTACCAGAAAACCTTATCAAAGTCTTTTTTTTTTTTTTAATAATGTGTAGGAGAGAGGTCAACACTGTTGCCAGTTGCTCTTCACTTTCAGTTTTCTTCATGGGCACACTCGGGTTCCGTACTCAGGTCCTCAGGCTTGCACAGCAAACACTTCATTGAGTACAGCATCTCCCCAGCCCCTTACAAACGTCTTGTAAGGCTCATTTCTCTTCCTGATTTCACTGCAGAATGGAACACTTGCTTGTGTTTGAGATCCTGAGCCTACGACACTGAGGAACATCGTTCTGCAGAACGGAGATCCTGGTTCCTCCCCATTGCTCAGCCATCACTCCATGTGAGACCAAAGTCATGTCACACACTTCTCTAGGTGCAGGACATGACAGACTGCAATATAAATCATCTCCTGAAAATAAAATGTGAACAAAATATTCCTAGATTCAAACCCCTGTGTGCTTTCCATCCCCTCAAAAGAGCCATCAAAGTAAAACAAAATGCTAAAAGATGCTTCATTTCTCAACGATACAATTTTGTCCTTATTCCATCTCCGGCTTGGTAAGATGATCTTAGAGAATTTCAGGGGATGGAGAAGTGTGGCTTCCAAATCATCCAGAGTAATTAATTCCAGTGGCTGGAGTTAATTATGATGAGGCAATTCATAAAGTATACAGTAGAAAAGAAACCAGCAATTGATGGCACGTTGTCTGCAGTGGGTTTTTTTTTTTTTTTTTGAAGGCGTTCTTCTGGCAGTGTGTTCAAAGTTAAACATCTGTGTGCTTCAACAGCAGGAGACAGTTTGTGAGGGATTCATTAGGTACATGTATGAATTATATTCACATGGCTCTGTGTGTATTTTACAGATATGTTACATGCCTAATTGGTACATAACATGGAAAATTAATGATGGTGGCAGAAATCTTAATGTTAATATGTTTTTGTATGTATAACCTACAATATATGCTGTAATAAAAAAGTCCAGGAGTGAATAGCATGATATTATGAAATAATTTTAATATCAACATGAGAAATTATCAGTGCTATATTGAGTATAAAATGACAATTCAGAAAGCACACCCAATTTTGTATTATAAAACAAAGAATTTGCAATAATGTGATAACAGACTATATTTGTGTTTTATGATTCTGATAATAAAGCACTTAGGTTCCACATTCGTGGTTTATGCTGTTATCAGAGCCCCCTGATATAATTAGATAGCCTTGCTTGAGATAATTACTTAAATTTTCTTACTGCATAGCAGAAAATTCCTCTGGTTAAACATCCTTAGTAGCTTAAGTCTGAGAGCCATGTCTGAGAAAGACAGAAATCTAGCTCATTGGTGATAGCCAAGGATTCTGTAAGCAATGGCAGGTGCGTTTCTTTGCGTTTTTACAGCTCACAAATTGATCTTATTATTGCAATTCTTTTTAATTTGTCCTTCTCAGAGGCCTTTGAGAGAAGTGTTATCTTCATTTTACGGGTGGGGAAGTTCATGCTGAGGGGTGAGGGTAGGACTTGAATTTAAGCATTTATCATCTCACTCAGCATCTCCATTCTACTCCCAACTTTCGAAATCTCAAGAACAACCTTGCTCAGAAGTGTCTTGCACACGGAAGAGTTGTGTCTGAAAGCGGAATGCTGAAGCCTGCTTGGTGCCTAGTAGAAGCATTTTCTGAACAGACTGAATCCTCAGCTAAAGAGAGCGTTCTCTCTAAAAGGACGGGAGAAAGTCTGTATTTTCTTTAAGTTTTTTATTTACGTGTGTGTGTGTGTGTGTGTGTGTGTGTGTGTGTGTGTGTGCAAGAGTGCACAGGTATTTGTATTTAGACGCATGTGGAGGTCAGACAACAGGTGTCTTCTTGTCACTCTCCCCCTTGTCTTTTGACACACAGCCTCCAGGTGACCCTGTAGTACAACCACATGACTAGACTAGCTGGCCAATGAAATCAGGGATGTACCTCCCCCCTCATTCGGGGTTCTACCCCTCTGTACCTGTGAGTAGCTTTTATTTTTTAGAGTGAGAAGTCAATAACACACGTAGTTCATAACAAATACTAGCTACCAAAGTTATAAGATTATTTTTTTTTTCTTTTCTAGGGCAAAGTTAGAGAAGGCTTATCCTGATGCTAACATTTCGGTTGACAACATATTATCTGAAATGTCACAAAAATTCAGAAGCAAACATTAGGCGCTTATCTTTGTAACAGTGTTTGAAATTGATTTTTATTTTATGGGTGCTGAGGACTGAAAAGGTCCCCATGCTTGTGTGGCACAGATTCACCAGCCAAGCCAGCTTCTTGGCTTTTCTGCACCACCTATACCAGACCTAATTCAAATTTTATGAGACTAAAATTAATTCACCACAGATTAACTGAACGTGCCGTGGTTATTTTTGATGCCACGTCACACTGGTTGTAGGATTCAGTCAATGGCTTAGAAGTTTTCCTCGAGGACAAGCAAACATAAACACAGGTAACATATTTCCATTTCCTTAGACGATCACTATATAAGAAAGTTTTCCTCTTGGTTATCTCGTAAAGCAGCAAAGCCTGCTCGAGGTAAGGCCACAGGGGCAGGAATAGGGAGAAAATTTTTAGATGAGATAACGTAACAGTGTCATTTACTATTTTATATTTTACTGGTTTAGAGCCTAGATCTACAAATCTTTTAAATCATTGTTTGCCAGGAAATATTCCCACAAGTCTTTTGACCTTCATACAAACATGCTAACACCATAAATAATTGGTCTAAAATGATACAAATGTACTTATAATTTGCAGTCTAAAAAGTCAAAGCAATTGATGAAAATAAAAATTTAGAATCAATTTCAAACACTGTTACAAAGATAAGCGCCTAATGTTTGCTTCTGAATTTTTGTGACATTTCAGATAATATGTTGTCAACCGAAATGTTAGCATCAGGATAAGCCTTCTCTAACTTTGCCCTAGAAAAGAAAAAAAAATAATCTTATAACTTTGGTAGCTAGTATTTGTTATGAACTACGTGTGTTATTGACTTCTCACTCTAAACAGCTTTTCATTAGGCATTGGTACCTCACTTGCTCATAAGAAAATGTGTTCACTGTAAGTTGGTCTCATGAACCACAGAACATCCTATCTGGTATGAAACTTGCCTCTGTAGCATCCTGTGTGTCTAGCACACATGCATGCCAGCCTGAGGGAAATGTCTCTGGTGTAGTTTTCTTGGGCCATAAAGAAATTCTAAGAGACTTCATGAGTAAGTCCTCAGAAATACTAATCCCTCTCTAAGAGAATTTCTTTATGGTTGAGGATAGGAAATCAGACTTCTAAAACTGATGTGTGCCTGTGTTTTTATGGGTTTGGTATTTCTGTCCATCCGTAGAGGTTTTTTTTTTTTTTTTTTTCTCCTTCCTTTCTTTCTTTTTTGGTCTCTCCTTATCTACCATCCCCCCTACCCTCACCAGCTCATGACCAAGTTTTCATTCAAGGGAGGAGGCATGACCTGGGACACTTGCCTATTTTCTATATAGAACTATAAAGATAACGATACCCTCTAGCAAATGAGGGAACCTGTGAGCTGTAAATGCCTGAGTCTTCAACTAATTCACAGAATTCCCTCCAAGGGAGGGACTTATTTTGCATTTGAACTCCACAACACCTTTCAAGACTGTTAAACTTAACACCAGCCTGAAAATCCCAGTCATGCTGGGGATCAGTTAACTGATCCTGGAGCCCCACTGGCTGTGTTTTAGAGCAGTTTGGCCATCATCACATTTGCACTAAATAAAATCACATGATTACAGCATATGATGGGAAGCTTATTTGTAATCACTTGTTCCTTCCCATTTCTCCTTGAGTTACTGGTCACAGAATCATCTGTTGTTGTTTCTTGTTTGTTTGTTTTGTTTTTTTCTGTATCAGTTTCCTGTTTCAGTTTATTCCTCTGCACAGTTGTTTGTTTCTATAATGGCTTCTAGTTGCATGTTAGGATTTCAGTCCCCATCTCACTTCCCTCCAACCGACTTTCTTGTATTGCATCAAAATCAAAAGGCGCTACTTGAGGAGTTGATTACCTAATTACTTGCCACCAACTTTCCTGTTTAAAAGTAATAATCTTTTATGGTAATGATTGATATCCATTGATTTATACAAGCAGATAAGAGGTGAAGAGAAAATAACTAATCCTTTAACCAGAAAGGAGCATGGCCATGGTATGGCATAGTTTATTTCCATGCATATTCTCATTCACAAATATAGCAATAATGAATTGCACTTTGTAGCTGCTTTGTGACTTTTGCCTACAATTTAAGGAGAATATTGTAAAAAGCCGGAGGGGGGGTTATCCCCAACAGGTGTATAAAGCAAGGACATGGCCACGCCAAGATATGGTTGAGGAGTCCTTGAAGGAATACTGGCTTTTTTTTTTTTTTTTTTTTTTTTGGAATACTGGCTTTTGCCAGACTTTGGGAAAAGGAATTTAATAGGATATGAAAGTTATATTTTTACTTTTCTTGATACTATTTCTAACATAATTTGCAGTGGTTTTCATATATATATATGAATATATATATATATTATATATATATATATGTATATATAATCCATAGCTTCTATTGCCAATGAACTGGATATATATGTGTGTGTGTGTGTGTGTGTGTGTGTGTGTGTGTGTGTGTGTGTACTTTAGTCATCAGGATCTAGACAATTTAGCTTGGGGTTATGTTCATGTTTTTGGCTATTTTAAACAAATGTACAATAAAGAACAGTGATACATAAGTCCTCATCAAATCTGCAGCCACTTCCTCAGAGGAAATTTGTAGAAGGGATCTACTGGGCTATAACTTATACAGAATGTCAGGATGTGTCAGGCAGACACATGTTCTCAAAATTTCATCCAGCATAATGACATAAATTCCCACTTCTACCAACAGTGGTGATGTTTTAATGAAGGTTAAAAAATTCATTGGTTGAATCCCAATTTATTTAAATACCAGAGAAAAGGGAACTTAAAACAGTTCAGTCTGGTCTATCTGAGTGTTCATCTGTGTGTTTTATTGTCAATTTATTCATGTAATTTGCTCATCTATGTGTTGAAATATATGTTCCTCCTTTAAAATTAGTCTGTGAGCAATCCAGATGGCTCAGCTGCTAAAGGTGCAAAGCTTGGAAAGACTCACCTACCTACATGCTTGCCCTCCCCAGGCTTCACACAGGAATGCTGTCCCTTTCAGGATCATCTGCATGCTCCGGGTTTTGTTACAATCAATCTAAATTAAGTTTGATCATACTTCTAAAATTATCATCTCGAAAGAGAGTAGGAAGCCACTGTCATTCACAGAAAGAAAGATACAACTGTCTCCCTTTAACAGAAAGAAAGATTCTTGGCCATGAGTTTATCTTCCATTCCTGAGAAATGGTAGATATTTTGTTTCCACTGAAATGAATTAAAAGAAAAAAAAACAACAACCAGTATATGAAGGGGTTATATTACTTTAAAGTCTATCAAGGTATTTTATTGATTCATCTCTAATGTTATGATAAGATAATGATAAGAATAGACGTTGTTTAATAGTATATAGTATAAATTAAATTTAAGTAAAGTTAAATAAATTAAACACTATGTAATTTGCTTATGTTTAGAGGTAACAATGATGTTACAGTTGGGTCTATGTGTTAATCCCAAAGATAGAAGAAGAAAGACCACCAACCCCAATCATCATGGCCAAATTAATTAAAGCAAGAAATTAATTAAAGCGAGGTTTTTTACTTGTGTACACGGGCTGCCTCCCCCTAAGGTAAAGTTTGAGAGGTCAGCATTGGATGTGAGGGAGGCAGGCTTTTAAAGCTCAGGGGTAGGGAGCTTCCATAGGGGGGAAGATAGGCTGGGTTATAGAAGCAGAACATAGCGGGTGGTCAAAACATGGTAATCACAAGTAGTCATAACAAGGTCATCATAGGTGGTCATATGACTTTTAAAACAAGGGAGGGTTGCAAGATGGTAATAAACAACTTTTGTGGGGGGCATAGACCAGTCCTTGAGAAACAGAGGTTTATCATAAATCGGAATGAATTTAGCTTGTCTTTACTCTAAGAGGCTTTCAAGCCTACAATGGAGCCAGATAACTCTTCATACAATATAATTTTTTTCATCATCTTGAACTTTTTAATTTCAATGGGCTAAGATGAACTCATCACTCTACTTCATTGGAAGAAGATGACAGAGGAAAATACTACTAACAATAGTAAGTGTTCACTTGTTCTGTAGTATGTATCAAGCATGTTTGTAAATGTTTTATGATTTGATATTTCATTTCATTTTACTATGAATTTAGTTCACGATCAAAGCTGTTAGTTTATAGATGAGGAAATTAGGAAAAAAAAAGAAGATTGGAGAGGAACACTTAAGAACACAAAGCCCTGAGTTTGGTTATTTCCTGCTGTCTGCTCCTCTTGGGTGTGTTTGCTTTGCTTTTCTTTCTTTCTTTCTTTCCTTTTTTTTTTTTTAAAGCTTTCAGGTGATCTGTTAAGTTGCTAATATGAGATCTCTCCACTTTTTTTTAAATTTTTTTTACGAAGGCAGGCGCTTAGTGCTATGAACTTTCCTCTTAGCACTGCTTTCCTGGTGTCCCATAAGTTTGGGTAAGTTGTGCCTTCACTTTCATTGAATTCAATGGATGGAACTAGAAAAGATTATTCTGAGTAAGGGAACACAGACTCAGAAAGACACACATGGTATGTACTCACTTATGAGCAGATTTTAGACATACTACAATGCACAGACCCCAAGAAAATAAGTCCAATGGGCATCTTAGCATTCATGTTGGCCCAGTAATTAGGGGAGTAGAAAATATCTCTGACATGGACTATGTTGGCTGCTTATTGATCAATTCCCCTGATGGGACTTCCCTACCAGGTCAAAGGGGAGGAAGACAAAACTCAGTCCTTGTGTGAATAAATAAGCTGGGGTGTCTGGGTAGGAGGGCTGGGATGCAGGAGGGGATGGGGGATGGGACTGGAAAGTGAGGAGGAAGGGGCCTATGACCAAGATGTAAATTGAATCAATTAATACTTAAAAAAAGAACAGAAAGCCAGTGACTGGAAGCAAGTCAGAGTCATGGAATCCAACTATGTACAACTGTTTCAGGAATCTCTGCTAATGTAATATCTTGCCTTCTTGGACACAGAAGAACAAGTATGCTTTCAAAACTCACTGACTTAAGAATCACAGAGTCATTCAACTTAGAAATGGAAGATTTTAGAGGAGAAGTGAGGCTCGAGGTGGGCAGAGTGGACAAAAGGATTGCAGACATTCACATATAGATAAAAGCATTTATTATAGTTTATCTCACAAACTAATATTAAATAGGACAGAAACACTTTGATATTAATGTAGTTAAGCCATGACTTCCATTAGTGAGATAAAGTATACTTATTGTTAAAAACACAACACAAATATTGACAACAGTCTGGGTGGGGCTGATTTAGTGTTTTCTCTTTTCTAATTTCAAGATGGTCTCTCTCCTTTCCTTAAATGAAACTAAGAGTTGAAAACTTCTCTTTCTTTCTCAGTTCTGAGACTTTCTATCTGGGGGTATGTCTCTAGAGAAAGAACAGTTAAAGGCTAGTGACCTCACTTCAGAACCAGTCAGTTTGTTAGTGACCACATCATCAACCGATAACCAGTCCAAAATTGTGTTTGCTTTTTGTAAATGAATGAATGAATGAATGAATGAATATGATGAATGAATGAATGAATGAATGAAAGTGGGACCAACCTGTTAAGTTGCTCAGACTTAACTCAGGTAATACATTTAAAAGCATTATAAATGACACTTGGCATGTTCATTTGCTAAAATTATTATGAGTAGATTAGTCTGTCCCTAATCCTAGCTTCAGTTTTCACAATTTCAAGGTAACTGCAGTCAAAAATAGAAAACATTAAATGGAAGGTTCCAAAAGTAACACGTTTTGAATTGCATGTCATTCTGAGAGATGGGATTTCATAGCAACAAACTACGTCTCACGGGGAATAAGAATCATCCCTTTATCCAGGATATCCTATCTCTCGGTCACTTAGTCTTCATCTTGGCTAGCAAAGTGACCACCACAGGATAGTGTTTGAGGTTGAGAGCCCATATTTTATTCAGTAGAGCTCCCTCCACTCTTTAAGAGTAGGAATACTGGTGAACTGTATAGGGCAAAGGGAATCCTTGGAGCTCCTTTTTTTCAGTGAAAGCATGAAACTTGGTCCTAAGCGTGTATTGCTAGGAAAACCCATAATGCATATAGGATTAGGGACTGCCTGTGTCTGCAGTTTCCGGCTTTTTCTGAAAGTCTTGTAGCATATTCTCTACAGATAAGTGAGGACTGTTAAAGCCATGCCGTTGCCATGATAGCCTTACACATACATAAGATTTTGTGGAGTTAGAAAGTAGTAGATATGTCACAGACATCCTGTTTTGTTTTGATGGCCATTCTCTGTCAGTCTAATCTTTATGAATCTTGCTTGCTTCAAACAGAATTTATCCTTTGAGTTTGCTTCGGTGTGAGTGGTAGAAGAACATGCTCTAATGTCTTTGAGTAAGAGCATAAACTTCTCAGGACCACCTTAGCCTGCATGCAGATCATTGCTGCAAACAGCCGAGCTAACATCTGTGCCTTACTTTATCTTCCAAAGTCATTAAAAAAAAAAAAAAAGAAAAAAAGAAGGCCTTATTTCCTACCCACAGTATGAATTTCAGCCTGGGTACCAGAGAGTTGCCTGGGAAACCAAAAGATGTTGGGCCCATAAGACAAAGGCCTTGTCCTTCATCTCCATGTTGAAAACTATCAAGGAGAGGGACGAAAAGGGGATCCAGTGTTTATTTGACAGTTTTCCAAGTCAGCATGAATTTCATCTCTTCAAATTAATGCAATGTGGCCAATCAATGCCCTCTTAATGTGTCTCACCACTTTCAAATTGTAGTGGGAGTAGATTTGAAATTGATCATTCTGATTTATGGTTCTAAGAGCAACAGAGTGAGCCTGCCATTCTAAAGGGATGGCTTGGTTTTTTTAAATCCTAGGTTGCCCAATTGTGTTTTGCTCCTTTGGGTACTTGTCATGCCAATGAATGCCACTAGTCATACATCACATGTTTCATGCCAGAGTTTCCTATAGGATTTTAAATGTATGCTTTGGAATCCTGGGGCAGGAAGAAATTATGCAAATATAAGTTTTTATTACTGTTTTCTTTTTATTACCTTTCCTCCTCTGGTTTTTATTGCCTCGTGCAATACAGGTAAATATGGTGATCCCACGTGGAGATGTTTTCGTCTTCTTTTTTTTTTTTCTAATGTCTCTGTTTTCATGCTTTGCATTCAATCCATGTTAATTTAATTATCCATGATTTCTTAGGCAAAGAGAGGAATGTAGGCTCCATGCTGTCTGCAACAGACTCCAGTCATTCCTTTACTGCCCGCGACACCATGTGAGACCTGCAGATGCTCAGCAACCACTTCCTGCACCAGCTCAAACAAGAAATGTTAACCATATGCAGCTCCAACCTGTTTATCCTTAAGCAATGCAAAGCCATGCAGTGCTGCAGACGGGCAGTGGGGGAGAAGCAGAGGGCTGCTGCTTACCTGGCGACAAAGCAGAGCTTCAGGAAGCACAGGAATTTAGGGCAGGGAGAGTTGAACCAGGTTCCTTTCTTCCAACTATTCTCACCGATGAAAGCATTCCTCTGAAATTCTATGCATATGTGTCGGACTGGTGGCCTGATTCATGAGAGATTAGTCGATAGTATTCAGATTTGGAGCCCTGAGATGCTTCGCTGTGCTGAATTTTGAATGCCTAAACAGTCACACAAAACCTACTGGTGACTGGAAGAACCAAGGCATTTATTAGAAACAATGGAGGGTTTAATTTATTTTAACACAGATTTAACTGGACTGTCATTTTTTTAAAAACAGGTTCTTTTATTCTTTTTTGTTTTTAGTATAGAGATTTTCAAAACTCTTTTCTTGTCTGTTGAATTTTTTAATAAAAAAATTAGAATTATTATACATGAGCAATTTAAGTGATCCTGGAAAATAATTGCTACAAAAAATTTAGAAAAACCCAAAATATTAGCATCTGAAGTTGTCATTTCGATGGCTGTTTTTCTCTAAAATACGCTTCTAAATGACATGTTCAATGTTTCTTCCACCTTTATATATCCACATACTTAAAATGGCTTCTTTCTTGAATTATGAAACAATATGATTACATTTAAGAGTATTTTGGAAAAAGAGAAATTGTTTCACAAACACAACACTGTTAATTCCATTTGTTGGTAGCCTCCTTAAGACCCTGTTCCTTTGTAAACGCTCTTTCCTTCTTGATTCAGCCATTGGTTAAGGGACTGCAGGAGATCAGGAGACACAGGTCAAAGGAGTCCTCCCAAACTTTGGGAACCAGGAATTATACAAATGTTATAGGTAGTGAGTTAATGACTGTACTGTAGGGAAAGAAATTGTACAGTTTCTTCTTAAATCACATTTGTATTGCTGACCTATTTTTAGTCATCCCATTTGTAGCCAGCTTTATGGATCGTGGCATACAAATGTCAGCCTGAATCTAAATTGAGCAAACTTCTCCTTTTGTCCAAAACACTACTAGGTTCATCATTAGTGGTTAAAAAAAAAAAAAAAACAACTATGCACGCACACATTATTACCGCTGTTGCACTATTCACATCAAGTCCCCACATTCCAGGATATTTGGTCACAACTAAAGTCGAACTGCTAGAAACACATTAAAAGGAGTATATACTGCAACGAAGAGAAATTGGTCCCTGGGATGACAAGTTGATACAGCATCTGGAAGTCAGTTTGTATAATGCACCATATTCTTAGGAAACAGAACAGAAACACATGATTAATTATCTCAGACACAAGAGAAAACTTCCACAAAATCCAATACTCCTTTCTGATAAAAGCAGTAATTTACCAAAAGAAGGGGACATCTCCAGTCTGGCAAAAGATAGCTAGAAAATGCTGGTGAGGAAATAAGGGAAGACCTTAATTCCTGAAAAGACAGCTTATGTTTATGAATTGAAGTACTTAATCCCATTAGTATGTTAGCACTACTTCTCAAAAATCTCATTTTGTTTTCTTTTTAAAATTTTTATTATTTATTTATTATTTCTACAGCATTCTCCCTGCATGTGTGCCTGCATACCAGAAGAGGGCAACAGATCTCATTATAGATGGTTGTGAGCCACCATGTGGTTGCTGGGGCTTGAACTCAGGACCTCTGGAAGAACAGACAGTGTTGTTAACCTCTGAGCCATCTCTCCAGCCCCAGCACTACTTTTTTAAAACTCTTTTATTTATGTTTCTTATATCTCTTCTTCCCTCTCCATCCCAATCCCTTCTAGTACCCCAACAGTCCAATCTTCGTTTCAGGATACTTCTGACTTCTCTTCAAATTGCATCGGCAGCAACCAGGAGCAGCAGGGGTGAACCGCAGCACCCTTCTTCTCTCTCAGAGCCCCTTCGACACTCTCTGGGATGTGACCTTTATTACCTCTCAGAGTCCTCAGAATTAAACTATCTTCAGCTGGGAAAGAGCCTCTCTTCGAGCCTGAATGAGGCAAACAGGTTTTCGCTGTGGAAGGTCTGAATCAGTCCCATACACACCTGGGATCAAAACAAAACATGTTTACATCCACAACATTAGTATGGCAAGACTCTTGGAAATGGATCTACAAATTTTAAAAATTGAAAAAAATTAAAAAAAAAACACTTTAAAAAATTAAATTGATTAGGGGTTGAGGAAGCAGTGAATTAAGGAGGTCAGAGGACAATTTTTGTGCTGTTGGTTTTCTCTTTCCTTCTCTTTCCATCTTTCCATGGGTTCTGGGAATGAACTCAAGTGGCCAGGCTTGCTCCAAAATGATCTTTACTTGCTGAGCTATCTTGTTGGCCCTTGAATACCATTTTATTAGGATTTGAAGAAAAAAGCAACAAAACAGGTAATGTTGTAAATCTCGGAAGCTTCTAGGACAGTGATAAAGAAGAGAATGAAGTCAGCCAAGTAGTTTTGAGTAAGGGTCCAAGAAAACAGGCATTTCCAACAATAGAGGCTGGTAAGCATCTGTACAGAGAATGCTGGGGTTTTTACAGAAAGCAAGGAAGCCCGGAGGCTGAGAGGAAATGTACTTAGGTTTCTGATTGGTCTCCAAAGAGAAGGAAGGAAAAAGGAAAGACAAAATTCAAACTTTGGAGTAGAAGTTAGAAAAGCAGGCAGGCTTAGCAGTAGAGTTTTGTAAGCAACTGCATTAAGAGAGGGGATTCTGGGAGGAATATATTATCTCATCAAAGGAATAATTATTCCTCCTATATATCTGCAGTGAGCCTCAGGTGAGTCAGCTTTATTGAGGGTAGTTCTGGTCAGGTGGCTGACAGGCTCAGTTGGATTAACTCATAAAGGGACAGTAAAGAGAGAGTAGCAGGTAGCATTTTGGACAGTTTAGAACTTCAAGCTTCCACCCAGGGCATGAGGCAGAACTCAGGGGGAAGTAGCTAAAACCTTAGTACCTCCTCCTTTCCATGTAGCACTTTAATACTAAGGGAGCGGGCAGCTGTGAAACTTCCTTTTGAAATATTACCAGGGAAATGGGAGGTGGGGTTCAAAGCTGATTATGAGGAGGCATTTACCCTTAAAGTCTTCCAAGTCAGCTAATATCTCTCTAGCTTTCATAACTCTCAAACTTCTGAGTCTTAGAATTTACTAGGATATAAGAAGCAATGAACAAGAAGACATCATGGTACCACATAATGTAGGTATATGTATTCATAGAAGGCAATTAAGACTCTAAAGGGCCTGCGGATACAGGGCAGTGTTAAAGCACTACTTAGCATGCAAGGATGTTCTGGATTTGATCCCCAGAACTGCATCACATAAACATGCAAACACACACACACACACACACACACACACGCACACACACGCACACACATGCGCACATCGCTACCACCATCACCTCCACTACCGCCATCACCACCAACAACAAAAATAAATAAAAAAAGAGAATTGTGTTCAAAATTAAGCCTTGATTATAAAGATTTGTCTAGACATCGAGTCATAAAATACCCACAAATGACGAATGGATGCATGAAAAAATGTTCAATGACATTATTATTAATTAGAGAAATGCAAATAAGAGCCACAATGAAATGCTGCCTCATAGTCATTAGGATAGTTAAAGCAGAAAAACAAAAATAAAGCCTGTTTGAGCAGTTAGGTGTAAGGAGACAGTGAAGGCGCTGGTGAAGATGTGGAGAAGTCGGCACCCTGCTGCGATGCCTGGGCTCTAAAAACGTTTGGAAAAAAACAGTTCCTCTGAGGTTTGAACATTTGAACAGCCTTTCTGCTCCCTGGACTATACATCAGAGGAATGAACACTGTGCCTACAAAAATAAGTCTATATATGGACGTTCACCAAACAGAAAAGTTGAAGCAACTCATCTATCTTCAGCAAATGAACAGAAAAAACAAAGTGGGGTGCAAACACAGAATGAAATACCACCTGGCAAGGAAAGCGAGTGAGGGGCCGGTTTTACACAAGTGGAAGAAGCCAGTCACGAAAGACAAAATACTGTATATTTCTTTTATTTATCTCCTCTCAGTCTCCTCTTTTATTTCTTCCTCTTTCCCCCCTTTCCTCCTCGTTGTCTTCTTCTGATGTTTTGAGATAGAATATACAGGCCAGGCTAGCCTAAACTTGCTGAATACCTCAGGCTGCCCAGGAACTTGCTATCCTTCTCACTGTTGCTCTCTTTAAAGGTCTTTCCAGAAGTACCACAACTCCCAGGTAATAGCTTAAAGGTGTTTAGAGCTGGGGTGAAGAAAGAAGAAAAACCAGAGCTAATGGCTGTGGTATTTTCTTTTGAGGTCTCAATGGCAGAGGGGAATTGATGTACTGTTTGGAGTTTACTTTTAAAAGCCACAAATTATACTTGATTGAGCTAACTTTGTTTCTTGTGCATTACTTCTTAATAAATCTTTTATGATACAAACTAAATTCCGATTGTGTTTGCCTTTGTTCTTCTATCTTGTTTCTTTGGGTGTTTTCTTCAGCGTATGGAGCACTTCAGAAATCTCCAGTGACTTCTCAACAGGAGTGTAATTTCCTCCAGTGAATTCATTCCCAAGGGCCAACAGTGTGGCTTAGCTTCTGAAATTTATCAAGGCAACTTGTCAGTGTTATGACTTACCCTGCTTAATCACACATCAAAGGACGCTTACAAATTGCCAGAAAAAAAAAAAAAAGAAAGAAAAGAAAAAGAAAAGAAAAAAAGAAAGCAACAACACAATCTGTGGTCAGTCAGGGGGAAATAACTGGACTGTGTCTCGTCTCTTTTGGTGGTAAGATCTTTATATGATATTTCAGACCCTGAATTTGAGCATAGATGGCTTTGCGGACCACCATGCAGGCCCCTGGCCCCTGATGTTAGTTAGTGCTGTGTGATATGACGGTGTGAAAGGAATTCCCAGGGGGAAAATCCAAAACAGCGAGCTATGTGGTAATGTGTGCGGCCAGAAGCCATAGGTCACTAAATGAAAATCCCAGTGAAGTAGCAGTCTGCTACCTCTTTATAAGCTGTTGGTCATGGAGACCATGAGGTGCCCCCCTCAAACAGTACAGGCAGTTGCCATCACGGTTGCACGTTAAAATTAGGTGGTAGGATCCTAGTGCTGAAGAAAACAAGTGCTTGGATCACAAAGCACGGAGAAATCAAGCTGGAACTGAGATGGAAGCTTCCCCCTGCTGGATATTGGATATAATGCTGGAGGCACGCTGCTGGGAGGAATTGCCATCCGCGGTATTACTCAGCTGTGGATCCCGCGTGCTACACTACTGACTAGCAAGATGTATTACTGATGCGCTAGGAGCAATAGCAATAAATGGCAAAAAAAAAAAATAGTGGCGAGTTAGCAACGGAGATAAGCGACTCCTTTCTGATTGGACTTGGGGCCTGATTCGCAATGGGAATGGGAATTTACATCCTGTAGTGTAAGCCTGGTCAAAAGCCCAAGCAATGGCGCTCATAGGCCCTGGTAGTGAAGCTCCTACTGTTGTATTTGTTAAATGGCTACGTCGTACGCGTCAAATCATCTTCTAAATAACCGTTTATGCCTATCTATTAGTGCTGCCATCGCTCTCCCTTAGAGAACCTTCTTTTCACAGTGGGCAGTGGTAACGGCAGACTCATGACTGATCAGTGTGCTGAGGACAAGAAAGTCCTGAACCCTGAGCCATAAATGGGACGTCTGCGCCCACCCCTCCGAGGCGCAGGGCACATCCTGGATGAGAGGGCGGAAAAAGACCGAAGAGCAGGGGGATGGAGTGGAGTGAAATGGAGGGCAGCTTTTGGAGTATGCCAACAACATTGCTTTCTTGACCTCTCAGCACACAGCAAGACCTCCACAAAATTGGGGCTGCCGATATTAGGGTGAGGGAGGGGTCCCTGACCACTTCCTAGGGATATACTGACAGGGGTGTTCAGGCATGTCCACCTAAGGATAATGGCGGCTTTGACATTCAGCCTTGTCCTGGGGAAAGTGTGACCACTGGTAAAGGGGCTGTGTTCCTGCAAATAAACCCTGGCTCAGGATTCTCTGAGAATCCCTTGTGAAACACAACCAGTCATCAGAAAAAAAAAGTAAAAGTAAAAATAATAAGCGGGGTAGCTGGGAAGAGAAAAGAGACGAGCAGGGTAATAGGGGATAAATATAATCAAAATACATTATATAAATCTACAAAAACACCCTAACAAAACCCGGTATTATGTGTAATTATTGAATGTCAATTAAACCCAGAGCCGACAGATTCTATCATGGTGCTTATTTTGACAATTTTAACATGGCTTTTTAGGAGTAAGGTGATTGATTTTTTATGAAACCTAAAAACTGAGTGGAGGGCAAGAGAGTAGACTGTGTGGTTACGAGAATTTGCTGCCCTTGTGGAAGACTTAGTTTAGGTTCCCAGCGTCCACGCGGCTGTTAACAGCCATATGCACTCGAGTTCCAGGGGACCCAACACCCTCTTCTGGCCTCTGTGGGCCCTGTTTGCATGTAGCACACTGACACACAGGCAGACAAAACACTCATACACATTAAATAAATAAATATATAAAACCCCTGACTGACAGCCCTCTCCGATAGGAAAAAACAAACATTGATTGCTCTACAAAATGAGCAGGAGGCTTCTTACAGACGAAGTAAAGCATTTCCCTAATGCTGGGCTTTAGCTCTAATTCATTAGCTGACCGATCGATAGACTATACTACCATCATTAAATAATTGCATGCTATTTTTATTATGTTCCCTGCCAGCAAATAATGTTTATGGATAACTGTCCCATCAGGCATTATTTCATTGGAAACCAAATCAAAATGACATATTCTCAGATTTGTTATTTGTCAGTGAGGAAGTCAGTAGAAATAATTTTGAAAATTAAAACATCACCATTATGGATACAAGTGAAAGATTATGTAAACATATTTTTCAGGCCCTCCCTGCCCCTGATTCATATCTGGCCAAAGGCAAAAAGAAAAGGGACAGATGGAGATGAGAGATTTAAAAATATTTTGAAAAAGGCATTTGAGCTCATGAGCCTGGAGAACATTAAAATCTAAAGGTCTCCTAATGCTAAATAGTAGCTGAGTGGATTGGTTTCTACCAGAGAACCTTTAATAAGCTCAGGACCTGGCATTATCAGGAGAGTTGGGAACAGGAGAGCAAAATAGTATGAAAATTCTCTTTACTCGTTAAAGTTGGTGTCTTCTGCTACTTGAGGTGGAAGACTGTAAGGTTTTCCTTTGATTAATCTGGAAGGACAGGGGCCTGTGAGATGCTCAGCAGTTAAAGGTAATTACCACCGGGATGAATAACTTGAGTTCAGTCCCTAGGACCCACATGATAGAAAAAGAGAACTGATTTCTGAATGTTGCCCTTTGAGGGTCACATCCACCACCATACGTGTATATATATATATATATATATATATATATATATGCATATATATGGGGTTTATATGCTATGTATTTGGTGTATATATGTTATATATTGATAGATAAGTGTAAACAAATCAAATTGGAAGAACAGTTCTCACGATACAATCAAGGACAGTGCTTGCTAATCAATAGTGCCAGCTAATAACACTTTACTAATTGATTCTTAAGACTATATTACTATGGATTAAACATACAACCGCCTTGATAATGATACAAAGATGGAGAAAATTAAACAAACAAACAAACAAACAAACAAACAGGATTAATACTGGAAAAAGAAGACTATGCTTAAAAGCCAACCAAACAGCCATACAAATGACTATATTCGCTCCTCTATTTAAAAGAACAAAGTAAGCAAACTCAAGATAAAACTCAACCAACCAACAACTTTTTTAGACATGGAAAGGAGATCATGAAGCAGCTATGAGACAAGCAAAAAAAAAAAAAAGCTAAAGATAAAAATCACACACACAAAATTTTGAAAAGAATGATGAAATAACTAGAATGGGGAATTAAGAAAAGATACAGAAATAAACATGTAGAATCAATCAAAAAGTTCAACATTCTTCCATTAGAAAGAAGAGCCCTGAAGAAAGTTAAATTGAGGGTTCTATTAAGTCAAATATTATTTCTCCACTGTGAAGAACATGAGATTGTCAGTTCCAGATGCTCAGCACAGTGGGTGCAAAGAAAATGAATGCATCTGATAGGCTGAAAAGGCCAGGGTCCTAGGAACAGAAAGCCTTTAAGTTCTTTGTGTACATATAATTTTTAACCCAGAATGTTCTGCTCAAGCTATCAGTGAGGAGCTTGAACATGGAATAAGCCACTTCTAGCTGGTCTTTTATGTCTGTTTGTTAGCAAACACATTAAACACACACACACACACACACACACACACACACAAACACGCTTTAACAGAATGAAAGGTTAAGCGGAGTTCAGAGGAGACACAGGACAAGAGCAGCAGCATGCATTTCACATGTGTATGGAAAGGAAGTCCTGGACACTGCCTCAGGAGAAGCCTGTTCTAGAATAAGAAAAAGAAATATTTGAGAAATATAAGTAAAAAGGGTTCAGAAAAATTGTTGGGTTTGGTAGGAGAGAATTGCTATGAATATTAGTTATGTCTGAACATTTAGAAAAAAGTAATGACTACTTTAAATGCATGGCCTTAGAAAATGTTCTGACTTCCTGATTCTAAACAACCACCACTACCACCAGCTGCTCAAGTAAAGTGAATAAGCAAAGGCAAAATTCCAGAAAGGGGTTAACACGCAGGACAGGAAACGTGACACTAGTGATTATTTGATATGCAAGTAAATAGTACTATGAACATTGATTTTTTTATTTGACTAGCTTTTGTTTTAATTATATGAAAATGAGAAAGGGGTATAAGAAAGTTAAGATTAATAGATGAAAGCATAATGGTCTGAGTGACTTATTTATTATATTGAGGTAAATACCAAGAGATGCACTCCAGGGAAATGATTGCTGGAGAATGGTAGGGCAGGGTTCTGTTATGTTTCAATAAAAACTCATTCACTAAAAATTATCAACACATCAATGTGTTTTTGGATAAAGTAAACACAAAAGCATGTATAACCTTTCAAAGATCCTACAGAAGATTTTGATTTGGAGGTTGGAAGTGATTCTGGTAGTGAAATGTTTGATCTGTAGGCAGGAGGACTTGCCTTGGGATTCCAGTGCTTGTGGTCTTAACGCTGGGGAGGTAGAAGCAGGGAAATCACTAGGGCTTGGTGACAGTCAAATCGGTGAACTCTAGGTTCAAGGAGATATATGTCTTAAAGATGAAAGGTGTAGGCTGTGCAGTAGAGGTGCATGCCTTTCATCCCAGCACTTGGGAGGCAGAGGCAGGCAGATCTCTCTGTGAGTTGTAGGCCATCCTGGTCTACAGAGTGAGTTCCAGGACAGCCAGAGCTACACAGTGAAACCTTGTCTCAAAACAAAAACAAAACAACAACAACAATAAAAAAAATCAAAAGAAAAGTGGAGAAGTAATTGAGAAAGACACCAATGATGACTGCTTACCCTTACACACACTTGCATACACATACACGTGGAAATGCACCTGGATACACAAAGACACACACACACACACACACTCACACTTTTTAATTTGCAAAGCAATGTAAAAATGTGGTAAGGGAACAATACCACACTAAACTAACTAGCGGTGTTTCAGACTGGCCTTTCCTTTTACCTGGTACATGGGAAATACAGCCTGAGGGAAAAACTCAGAAACAAAAGACCCACGTAAAGTGCAGGACCACAGCAACGTAGGTCTTTGGAAGTCCTCGACCATTCTTTGCATGCTGTAGGAAGCAGCTAAACCAAACCAAACAGAACAAAACAAAGCGACGAACGTCTGTAAATTCAGTAATTGCAGAGATGGCATAGCACCCCTGCTATAAATTTGAAATAGTTTATTGTGCTTTGACCTGCAGTCTTACTAACAACCCAATTAGGTACCAGCTGAAACTACTTCAGCTCCAGGAATATCAATGGAGAGTTATGTAAGGCATGACTGTGTTTGGGCCTATAATTCTTTGTGTTCAAGAAGGAGGATTTATTACCAAAAAAAAAAAAAAAATGTCCAGTAACCAGGAAAACAAACACAAATACAACAAAACAAGATGAAAGAAGACAACAAGACCAGAATTACGTAGCCACTCCTCACGTAGAGTGATCACCGATTGGCTGTGTCAAGAAGTTAAGATAATTGAGGCTTATCAGCCTCTTCAACTATTCATAGCTGCTTCCTCTGTTAAGAGGGGGATATCACTGAAGAAGACATATCACTTATATCCAAGTTTTTAGTGAAGGAAATCATCCCAATTAGTTATTGCTATACAGAACAAAATAGGACTCAATATATGATTATTATTTAAAATTCCCAAATGGAGTAGATTATGCAACCACTGAGAAAACATTTATGAGTACTTATTCATACGCTGCACTTGAAATCAACTCTTGGAAGATAAGAACATACCTGAAGACTTAGTGGACTGTGGGGAGGAAAGCATTTCTGCTGGCGTTTCTCTAGTTCCGGCACATGCTGTGTGCTTTCCATAATCATGTCACACAGTCTTCCCATCAGGACAGCAGATTGTTGCTATTTTTCCAATTTCGTCAAAAAGAAAAGCAAAGCAAAGTACACAGGACTAAATATTTTGCTAGGGAATACACAGCTAGTAAGTGGCAGAGTTAGGATTTAATCCTAAAATGTTTGATCAATTTTGTACCATCAAGGGTAGTCTATGAGGTGGTTAGAGTACGTTATAGAAAAATGAGGTCACAGGGAATTGGCATTGTTCATTTAAATAAAAAGCTAAAGGTGGATTGGCTTCTTTGGTGTGGACTTTGTTTTTAGTTTCTGTTCTTCTTAACCTGCAAGAGCCCATTGTTGGTAAAATAAGATATAATAAATGTTCTTTTAGATATGTATCAATGATTATATATATATATTCGTTGTTAAATATTATATATAATTAATGATCATATGTGGGTCTGTTTTTGTATCTCTACATATGTATATCATATATAAGCATAAACATGTTTAATGTTTAGAAATAGTTTACAACACTCGGAATTTAATGATGAGCTCTAACAGCAAACTGACCACTCAGCCATTCTTGGTTTTATTCAATTATCTGTTCTTCAAAGAAAAAAATACTTTTCAGCAAGTTATCTATGAATAAACTGGAGAGAAAAATATGGAATACTGTATGAAGCACTCATAAAAGATACCATGAGTGGCTTCAATTAAAAGTAAAATTTGACAAATGATTAGTCTATTTCCTTATTAACAGCTTTTTTGTTTTTTGAAAATGATATTATAAACTAAGATATTTCATTTCAGATTTGCACCTGTCCAATAGTAAACAATTTTGCAAATGGTATAGAAACCAATTTTTGTAATTTAGGACCCACACCAGAACACTGAATAGTGTACAGCTCTCGCCTTTATCACTGACAGTGACCCACTAATCACCCCTTAATATCTAATCTTTTCTGTTATGGTTAAAATCGTTGGTATAGCCTCTTTCTACCAAGGCATATATCATAGTGGCTTTACAGATTTTTGGCAGATTTATTAATATATTTCATGGACACCATACAAGTATCAAATTAATGACGCTAATATATACATAGCTATCTGTCAATCTACCTATATCTATGTCTAGTTTTTTGGTGTTCAATGGGTTATATACAACTTCAAATTTAATATTTTGATAACATGACTCAACAAAAACAATCCACATAAGCTGGGCAATGGTAGCACATGCCTTTAATCATAGCATTCAGGAGGCAAAGGCACGGAGATATCTGTGAGCCTGGTCTATAGAGTGAGATCTAGGACAGCCTCAAAACATTCCTCCTACCATTTTCCATCAATTATCCAAGTAGATAATTATGGACACTTACTGGGTCCCAAGGTAAAGAGAATGAAAACTTTCAGGATTGAGTTGGGTAACTAATTTTTCTGTGCTGTGTTTTTCTTCTTGTTGGAATTGTACTGGATCCATGACCCATACCATGCTAATAATTGAGTATTACTAGAGGAGAAGCCTCAGGATGAAGCTTAAAGAGGCCTAGAGAGCATGTGAATTAGGTTCTGTGTACCAGTGCTCAAACACAGGTCCTTCACTTAACCTTGCTGTCTTGGGCAATTGCTGTACTTCTTTGTGTTCTATCTTTCTCATTTATAAAAGAGGGTGTTGAGTCTCCTATAGCTGGAGTTTCAGGTAATTGTGATGTGGGTGCTAGGAACCAAACTTGGTTCCTTTGGGAGAGCAGCAAGAACTCTGAAATGCTGAGCCACCTCTCCAGTGCTCATAAACATAATTTTAAATCCAGAATTCTCTTTCCAAACCACCGGTGAAGAGCTTGGACATGGAAGGAAGCACTTCTGGATAAATTTCTAATACATTTTTAGGGCTGGGGATAGAGCCTAGGGGATGTGTACTTACAGAGAACAGGGAGAAATGAGTTCCAATACCCTGCAAGCATGTAAAAAGTGAGGTGTGGTTCAGTAGGCTAGGGAAATCAGAAACGCATGGACTGTGGAAGCTGTCAGTGTTCTTCCAGGTTTAGGTAGAGACTTTGTCTCAAGGGAATAAGGCAGAAGAGGTTAGGGCCTGAATGGTTCTTTGGGGCTAGTTCTTCAGTGATCTGGAGGTATTAATTGTTTTCATGTTTGTACTGAGATAAGTTCTCTCCAAGTAGCCACAGCTGGCCTTGAACCACCAGCAAACCCACCTGCCTTAGCCTCCAGAGCACCAGGATTCCAGGCGGTATCGTGCAAGGCTCGGTGTTTTCTGTTTAAACTTTTCCCAGTTTCTGTATTTGTATTGGGTATCACTCCATGCTTATTAAAAAACTTCATGCAAGCCGGTCAATTCCTTCTGCATTGAAGCTAAGCCTTTCTTGAGACCAAGCCCTGCTAGCCTACCTCCCTGATGGCACAGCTTCTCAAGCCAGGTGAAGGGTGGTAAGACAGCACAGTGATGCTCCTTTTCTATCAGGTACTGGGATGCTAGTCCTAAAATACTCCTTTAATTAAAAAAATATTTTTAAACTTATAATAACATCCTGACAGAGACACTCTCAAACCATTCACTTGCACTGTTGGGGAATCCCCTGAAACCTGAGGCAGTGCAAAAATGGGAAGAAAGAAGAAGGGTTTTTTTTTTAAGAGCAAGTGGATGGAGTTTCGGTCAGCTTTGTTTTAAGATTGAGGAGAAAATGTTTCTTCCCTCCACCCAATTGCCCCAGGATTCTAAGAGAGTCCTTTCAGGTAGGTTCTCTGGGACAGGAAGCTATGCGGGCTTCATCATTCTTACAAGGTGGACATGAGCAGCCTAGGAAGTTGGGAGGGGACATTTATTTTTAGTCTGCAAAAGACATGGTGAAGTCAGGCATGCTCTGTAGATGTGTGTGTGGCTAGGTACATAGAATCCTGTAATCCCTGTGTGCATGCGTATTGTATACATACACCCACCCACTCAGTCACCCCCCCACACACACATAAACACCACATGTATGTGCAAAGGCTGGATGGTGAATCTCCATAACCTCCATTAGTCAGGAATTAAGCTGTGTGTCCCTTTGGGCTTGCTGTGCGAATTCTGAATGTCTGGTTAAAAAGCTCCCCACTTGAACATCTTGTTGGAAATCCCCCTCCATTGTGAGAGGTCATTAAATGTACAGGGAAAGATGCAAGACGTGAGCAAGGGTTAGCTCAGAATGCCAGCAGATGAACAAGTTATATACAGTCTCAGGGACTCCAGTCCCCTCCTGGGGACTGCGAAATTCTATGCCACCGTGAAGCGGCTCAGAAATGAGCCGACAAAGAAGTCCATCAACTTTAACGTGAATATGCTTGAAACACACAGAAGACAAGAATAAATCACCTTACAAATGTGTCTGGTGTAATTTTCCTGTCTCCTTCCCTTTTCCCCACCCCCAGCCCTTTTGTTCTTTGTGGCGTTTCCGTGAGCAGCAGCAGCAGCAGCAGCAGCAGCAGCAGCAGCAGCAGCCAGGAGTCCCTTTTGGGGGATTTTTCTCTGAGGGACTGGGGTGTGAGCTAGGTACTGCTGCAGTGTGAATCTTTTAAAAACCGCCCAAGACATATTTAAGAGCCTGGTCTAGGAGGAACGGCTCTCCCAGGCATAATTTTTGGTGCTGGTTGCAGCAGGGAGCGTATGCTGGGAGGAAAGTATTATTTTTCTAAATGGAAGGTGTCAGATGGTCACGCAATGTGACTGCATGTTCGAGATCACTGCCTCCCATCTGCAATTTGTGACGTGTGAAAGATTCTGCCCAAATGTGCTCACCAACCGGAAATCCTCAGCACTTTTTTTTCCTTATCAGGAGAGACCAAGATAACCAATGGTTTACAGATCAGGGATCCTATCAAATTAATATCACTGTAGGATAAAATCTGTTTTAAATACAACTCCTAAACTCCAGCAAAGTTAACTAGTACAAACAAGTTCATCCATCTGACTAAGAACTGCTGCTCAGAAAACAACAAAATGGAATCTGCTTATTGCTGAAGCTCCTCTCAAAACAGTCTCCTGCTCAGAGCTTTCGAGAGCAGGCTGGAGCCAAAGGATGATAGATTTTCTTCATGCTAATTAATGTCAACCGAATGACAGCCATCCACCCAGACTGAAGGGAAGTGTTTTCAAATCAGTGCCGGTTTTTGTTTGTCTTATCCATCTTGAGTCGTTTAGGTATTAACCCAGCAGAGTTCTCAAAAGGACGGGCAGTTTGGCTTCTGCCTTTGTAAGTGGTTCAACACAATATCATGTGAACCATCTGAATTCTGTTTGATGTTTTTGCTAGCCACAATTCCAAGCCTCTTAGACAAAAAGGTTGTTTAAAAAAAAAAAAGGCTTGCAAGGTGCTCTGGACACCACACAGCCCACACAAAACTGTATCTTTACGAGGTAAGTGCAAATGAATCAGAACCATGATGAGCTAAAGTCCCTTTGCGGTTTGAGTGGCTGCTTTGAAAATACTCCAAGCTCCACTTGGAGATTCACCACCAAAGCCCCCCATGGAGAGGCTTGGCCTAACTGGTGCTCTGCCTGATCCCAAACTGAGGGAGCACAAAGCACCATGAGTGTTTCTCAGATCTTTCATTCCTCATCTGTGTGAAATGGGGAAGGAGGGACAGAGAGAAAGAAACCATCAGGTGAGTGTAAAAGCTGTACTCTTCTCCAAATCGTTTTTTTATATAGCGCGTATTTTGCATCACAAAGCTCTTCAGGATCAGTGAGGAAACACAGAGGGATTACAGAGTCAAGAGATGGATCATCTTCACCATTTTGTGAGGCAGCATGGGCTGCTGACTGCAGGGAGCTGAAAGAAAGCATTGCAGAAATGGGATCTTCCACACCGAGGAGGAGCCCTAAGCTGGTGTCTGGAAGGCATACCCCCTTCTCCTCAGCTCCCCCCAAATTTCACTGGAGAGGTAAAGAGTGCCACAATTCAATCATCCCTCACACAAGATATACCCACAGCCCTTGGTCATTTCAGTGTTGACTAGGAGGGCTGGATCAAAGTGACTGAGGTGAGAAATGGATAGATGGAAGTCCATCTGATGTGTTGAACAGAGAAGGTTGGTCCCTGTGACATATCAGAAAACAGCAGAAACATTACCGAGGCACATGAGCCCTTGACTCAGGAATAGTTCCTGGAAATCTTTTTTTTTTGGAGGGGGTATTACTCTACATGGAGACCCTTTATTTCCAGCCCTAATATCATAGGAAGTCCATCCTTCTCCATGACTGCTCTTCACTGTCAGGAGCTCCCAATGCATGACAGGTTGCTCTCTTCCTCTCTTGAACGCTCACTGATTTCAATCTTTGCCAACACTTGGGAAATGAACCATCTTTGCTCATGGACAAAACTGGCAGTCAATGACTGACTTTTCTGAGGACTTAAATATATCACATATATTTGTGTTAGATGTACATTTAAGTCTTAAATCTCTTCTAGTACACAGAACTGGCCTCAGCCTCACCTCTGCCAGCACTGTGACATCCTGCATGATGAAGAGAGATACTCAGGTTGTATTCCAAAAAGGCTCACTTTAAAACTCACAGAAACTTCTAGAATATATCTAGAAGTTTATATAGAATATATACCTGAGTGCTCTTCCAAGCTTCTTCATGTTTTGATCCAGAGGTCTGGAAGAGGTAAGATAAACTCGATGAAGGTGATAAGTATACAAGAGAATGTTGGTCCTTCCTGGTATGAGCAAACAGCCACAATAATAAAACTAACAGAAACATACTCCTTTGACTCAGTAGCAGCTCCTTGCATTGATTCTTTGAATTAATTAATTAATCAGAATTAAAAAGGGAGCTAAATACTGTTTTTTTTTTTTTTTTTTTTGAGTATTTGTTTGTCTCCTTTCTTTTTCATTCTGTGGAGATGCTGACTACTGTCTAAGAGGATTCTGTGTGTGTGTGTGTGTTTGTGTGTGTGTGTGTGCATGCAGAAGGCAGCAATTGCTGGGATTCATGCAGAATCAATGCTGTCTTAAACATCATAGAAAGGCCAAGTAAAACAATAATTCAGACAAAGAAAAAAAAGGAAGGAAATAAAGAGAGCTAACAGAAGAGAATGTGTTAGCCATATTTTCTATCTGCTCTTTTCGAGGCCTTGACATAGCTTAAATGTTGACATTCCCCTTTTTACTAACATTTACCTCTTCTCATTTATGTTTCCTTCCTGAGATTCCATCTGTTTCAGTTGCTTGAGTTTTTTTTAACCTTATGAATTCCAAACAGAGGCAGCTTAGCTTCTAATTCCTTTACTGAGAGCAGAGATCTGTAATCATTCACACGCCAAAGGGACATCCTTGACTTGGACTTCTCATGGGCACCTTAAAATTAATGTCAAAACACTCCTTGTGATTCTCCCTTGCAATGCCTGCTGCTCTTGTCAGCCGGCCATGACTTACCTATTAACACCACTCTAAACAGTTGACCACGTATAAACTTAGTACTTGGAAGACTAAGGGATGAGTGTTGAGAATGTGAGGCTCTTTTGAGCTATAAGACTCTGTCAGAACAAACATCAAACAAATAAGCCTCCCTGGATTTTTTTGGACCTCTGTTTCTGTCTGTCTACAACCAGCTACTCATTAAATCATAATCCCTTTCCTTGCATATCTCCAAATTACCCTGTTTATCAATTTTAGTTGGATATTTCAAAACCTGTTAGCCCCAATGGCACGTCCCAAACCTTAGAAGCTATGGGTGTTTTACATCATACGGCAACAGAGATTATAGATGCAGTTAAATTAAGACCTTATAGGGAGATATGATCCAATCAGAAAGATTCTTAGAAGAATCAGGAGGTTTAGTAAGAGAAAGGACGATGGGAAGACAGAAACAGGGATAGGAATGACACAGGGCCAGGAAACAAGGAATAGAGGAAGTAGAAAGAATGAAATAATAATAATAATAATAATAATAATAATAATAATAACAGATTCTCCTGCTATATGCTGTTGAGTTGACAAGTAACCCTAACACCAAGACTATTATAGTTAGAAACAATGTGTTTTAACAGCTTCTATACCACTGTGGAGTGTAACAGAGGGTTAATCATCATTGCATTTGTCTAAGATTTAGCTTCTTGCCTGTAAAATGGAATGATGGGTATTTCACAGTCTAATATTTGATGGTGAAGATATTAATAACCAGAATATAAAATATATGATGTTTTCCAACATTAAAAGGTGTCAGAAAGCATATTGACAAGATCATTCAGTATTGATAGCCTCTGACAACTGCAGTGAGTGCAAGATGAGGACATCCAAACAACACTGGGCCATGTGATCCTTGTGAGTCCAAAGCTATAATCTGAATAAATTCCTACAAATAGGAAGGGAATGTCTACTGAGAAAAAAAAAGGACATATAATTTTAAAATTTGTTTTCTTCATGATAGAATAGTCTAAACTCAGTTTGCTTTAGAAACAGGCCTGTATGAACAAGTAGGATTCCTGTATGAACAAGTTGAATAGCATTCAACTCAACATATGTATTTCAAGAGCTTCAGTTTGCTGATTTACACGTCAAGGCCTCTGACTCTTCCAAATACATTTAATAGCTGCTCATTTTATAATTACCTTTCTCCTACTTAGAGTTACTTTTACTGTGATGAAATACTATGACCAAAAAATCAAGTTGGGGAGGAAAGGGTTCATTTGGCTCTCACTTCCAGATCACTGTTTATCGTTGAAGGAAGTCTAGACAGGAACTCAGACAGGGCAGGAACCTGGAGGCATGCAGAAGCCATGAAGGAGTGCTGCTTATTGGCTTGCTCATTATGGTTCACTCAGCCTGCTTTCTTGTAGAACCTAGAACCACCAGCCCAGGGATGGCACCAACCATAATGGGGCAAGTCCTCCCTCATCAAATACTAATTAAGAAAATGCAGCACACATTTGCCTACAGCCCAATCTTATGGAGACATTTTCACAACTGAGGCTTTCTCCTCTCAAATGACAAACTGACATAAAACTCACATAAAAATTGTGTCAGTTTGACATAAAACTAACGAGGACAATCTTGAATAAAATCAAGCAATGATTTTCTTGCTTTTGATCTTTTATCATTGTCTTTGATCCCAAACAAAAGTTACCACTGCATCTATAAGCAAAGGTAGAGAGTTAAGGAATCCTTCACCACTCAGGGCAGGTGGGAAGATGTCACAGCAGAGTCAATTCAGCAGCCACTTGGACTAGGTTTGGTGGCTCTAAGACTGCTTGAAAACTGCTCAGTGAGAAGAGAAGATGCCAACACACAATAAAAAGAGCATTTCAAGGTCTTGGATGGGAATTATTTTATCAGTGGGAGCGTTTTCAGCTCCACCCGACAACTCACAATCAGTGGCAATGTTAAAAATCCCTCCAAGTCTTTATGAGGTGAGGAAAGCCATCAAGCAGATGAAAAACAACAAGGCATCTGGAGCTGGTGGGAACCCCGCTGAAACCTTCAAATCGGCTGAGGAAAGTGCACACTATGGCTCCTCAGTCTCATCCCGAAGCCAGAGAAAGATGAAGAGATTCCAGATGATATCAAAATGCTGCGGTCGTGAACATTTCAAGACAAGGACGCAAAGATATTTGGAAAGAGAAACACTCACTCATCCTATCTGAGAACTTCTTGCTGAGGGGCCTCCCTTGGTTAAGGCAGGCAATAGAGACATGTTAAAAAAATGCTTATGGCGTAATTTCAGCTGTTTGGCAGGAGCGTTTTATTTCCTGGTTTGTTTGGAAATGAACAGATACCGAGCAGTGCAAACCAATGAAGACACCCACTGCATTGTTGTTAGTTCTGTGTGCTTGCTCACCCCTGGAAACATTTTAAGGCAAGAGTTGCCTGATTAATTATCTTGTCTCCATAGTCTCATAGACTCCACAGACAGCATAGTAGATGCAGGATATCATAATTGATGAATTAATGAATTAATTGAACATTATTCAGCGACTTCAGTGTCTGCAAGAGAAAGATCAGTTGCATGCATGTAAAACTTGACAAATAAACCAGAGCTGCAATTCTGCCCCTGGCTCCCTGGCTCCCTTGGTAGAATGGTGAACAGAAACAGAACGGAGATGGGCTGTGGATGGCTCAGTTTGGCAAATCACTACTGCTTAAGCATGAAGGCCTGGGTTCCGGGCCCAGAACCTACACAAAGCCCAGGTGTAGTTTTGGGAGTCTACAGTCCCAGTGGTGAAGAGGCAGGGACAGGCCTAGAGCTTGCTGGCTAGTCAGGCTATCCACTCTGTGAGCTCCAGGCTTAGTTAGAGATTCTGTCTCAAAAAGTAGGTGGACACAGAAGACACAGCATCAAACATACACATGTACCTACACATACACAGAAACATATGCACAAAGTATTAGTAGTTAATGATAACGATGATGATGATGATGATGATAATAATAATAATAATAATAATAATACAGAGCATGCACTTTCCTCCGTGTCTATTTCCTAGTTGACAGAGAGCACATGGCAGAGAAGAAAAGACCCTCAGCCTGGTAAAGGAGGGGAGTCAGAGCTTAGAAGCTTGAGCATCAGTCTTTGCTTTGATCGTTATTGATTTGAGCTGAGAAGCAATCTACTCCAAATTGAATAGACTGGCATTTCCTCCCATCACCTCCCCTCCTGTTCCCCTACAGGTGACTGAGCTGAGATACAGGGACTAGGTTATCCTTTCCCCCAAATCAGACGCATACTCTGCCTATAAAGTTCCTATTTTGCTGCCCCTCGTGGAAGCCAGAAGGCCAAACACAGTTGCTCCCGAGGAAGCTCTGTTGGGGCTGGGTGGGGACTTCGAGGGTCCTCTCTGCCGTCGGCACTAAGATAATGCAGTGCCTTGTGGTAATTAACACTTAAAGCCGCTGCGGACTAGAACAAACAAAAGCGTGCCCATTCTGGTTCCACTTCCAAGACCTCATCCGGAGGCCGGAACACAGTTTGTTTTACAGCTTCCCTGGTCACGTGAGCCCCAGTATAATGAAACCTCTCTAATCTCTATTTTCCTAAAGTCTGTGTAGATACAGATGGCTCTGCTTTGGTCTCTGGGTTTTATTCTTATTTTGCCACAATTTTAACCTTTTATGTTATCTCTTTCTGTGAGATACTCTCACTGATTTCTCCCTGCCTGGGGGCTCTGAGAGGCCTTTCATTTTCGTTTCCTAACCATTAGATACTGTAGTTCTTTGGAGTATTTGGAATTTTTAAATTTCGGAAGACCGGTGACCACAGTTCCTTGAGGATTTTGATACAGTGGGATGCCAATTTGTGATTCATGAGACACTGACTCCATTGGCTCCATCTTCTTTTTTTTCTTCACAGAAGAGATGCTTAATTTTCAAAGGATCTATAATTAGATGTGCCTGGAAGGTCATGTCCAGTGGCCACGGCTTCCTAGAAGTGTGGCCTTAGGTACAGGTTCTGCTGTGGGACGGTTAGGGAGAACAGGAAGGGAGGAACGGCCCGTGCAATCTGACACTGGCCCTGGAAGAAAGAGAATCAAGAAGCTGTGCAGCCTCAGAAGGTCGTTTTCGGAGAACAGAAGCAATGGCAGACTTCATCAGCCCGCCAAGCACTGTTGGTGGGTGTCACTTTCCAGTCTTAGGTTACTGTAGAAGGCCAAACGTAAGAGTGACAGATGTAGTCCCCACATGTTTGTCTGAGTGAGGTAGGCATCCGAGGGGACGGAATTAAAAGAGGACTCCGCATTGTTGGAGCAGTCACCCAAGCGTGGGAGGGGTGGAATTCCATCTGTTCAGTTCAGTTTGGTTCAGTGAGCCGGGTCACTTTGAATGGTTCACTGGGTTGTGACTATCTAAAAATTATAGTTAATGCATTTTAAAAATCTTGAGCTGCATGACAAGATTGCCTTATTGCTTGTTTTTCCTTGCCCTCGGGTTTATCACCTCCGAGGATGGGTAAAATGGAGTGCCTCCCTCAGCGACAACTGGGAAGTGGGTGTCTAAATCCTGCAGCCCATGCTCCTCCCTCAAAATGGCAGAGGAACTTCATTTTTATACCCCCTCTCACTCCATCTTTTCCCTGACTGGAGTTTAGTGCCTGAGATGACAATTTCTCACTCATGTGAGACGAAGCTGGGAACATCTTTTCTGAGGGAGAGGTGAGAGGCAAGCATAGAAGTAGAAAGTAGAAAAAACTATTAAGAAAAAATAATTACACGAGGAGAAAAACCATAACTCATGTTTCAGAGGAAAATATGAAAGTCTCAGAGCACAGGGACACTACAGCAAACATTCCTGGTGTTTGGCTTCCCCAGGTGGGGCTCACAGCCAATGACACAAACTTTTGGGAGCAGGTGCTTGTCTTTGGGGGCACAAGAAGCCTATACTCCCAGGGTTATGGGCAGTGTAGTTGTTTTTCTGAGTGACAATGCAGGCTTCCTATAATCGGTAAGGTGAGCTTGTTTTATTGATTTTTTTTAACCGGGTACCCCAGTGTATGTGTGTGTATATGTGTGTGTGTGTGTGTGTGTGTGTGAGAGAGAGAGAGAGAGAGAGAGAGAGAGAGAGAGAGAGAGGAGTAAGGAGTGAGATTGAGCTACAAAAAAAAAGAACACCTTTATATCAAAGAGGAAAAGATGGCAAAAAGCACAAGTGAACGGATTTTGTTCCATCACTGCCTTTGAGTGACCTTGACTTTATTCACCATGTCATTTTTGCCTATTAAAACATACTTTCTTCCGGCTGGATATCAGTCAGTGTGGCTTCTTGTTGCAGTGCCCCGCTTGACACATCAACATGCCGTGTCACTGGTGAAAGGGCAATGGACAAGAACAGTAGTGGCTGAAAAGTGGCACCTTAGGTTTTCAAATAGGCAGTGACACAAAACCAGCCCCAGGACAGCCTCAAGTTTAAGGATGGCAGTTCTTCCAGAAGAAATAAAAAAAAAATAATAACGTATCTGTCATCACTGGGGCTGGTGCTCCTATAGGGTTATGAAGAGCATCTGTATAATCCTAACCCCATGCCACGTTTACTTGTTACTCAGACGTGGCTAGTGATCTCAGTGTTATCTGGCTCTCCTGAAATTCCATCTTAGGAGAACTAACTACTTACTCACAGGAAGGAGGTTCTTCAAGGGGAGGTGTCTTCAGAGAGCATTGCAGTTGTATGTGTATTATTTTTCATGCAGTAATTCGATAGATGAATGATAAAGCACGAGTGAGCTACAGATGAAGGTTTTTCTTATGCACGCACAGGGCGGAGTCACAGTGATTTGGGGGTGTAAGTTAGTTTACTGAGGAAGGGACTACCCACCCCTAGCCTTCCTAGGCACTTTGTTTTCTCCCACACCTGGTAGATTGCAAGCTGTCCTCTAGAGAGCATCTACCAGCAGAGGTCAGTAGTTAGATGGCCTTTCTCAAACTTGTGGAGATGGAACTCCTGCTCAGAGTAAGTGCAAATGTGATCTCAGCAGCCATCCAAATCATCTCTCTCTCTCTCTCTCTCTCTCTCTCTCTCTCTCTCTCTCTCTCTCTCTGCATTATTCCAGCATCCTTTCCAGGCTCATTATTATTTCCTTGAGTTTTCACCCATCTATCCAACTCAAATCAGCAGTCCCCTTCTTTGAAGACTTTTCCAATTCTTCTGCTCAGCCCATCCATGGAATGGTCATCTCAGGGTATTCTAACGACATGTCTTGCCTTTCTGCCATTTCTCCTATCTCAGTAGCGTAGCAATCAAACCCAAGGGTATAGCCATGCTTCTACAATGTAGATGCCTATTTGAAAAAAAGAAAAAGGCTTAATTGAATAGGAAAAGCTGCTCGTTTATCTGATTTTCTAAATCTGTTTTCTACTCCAGCTACTCAATTTAATATAGTCCCGAGGTATTCCCATTTCTGTTACTTTCCTCCATAATATTTATGAATATAAGTTTATTTGAATAGGTACTAGTTTATTGGTTTTCTCTGTTAGTAGAATATAAACTTGATAAAACCAAAGGCATTGTCCTTTTTTTTTGTTTACATTATATTACCCATTCTTATCTTTGTGTCTGGATGGGAAGTATTTTTGAATAAAATAAGGAATAAATGAAACATTTTCTAGCAGAGGATGGCAGGCACTTTTCAGTAGTTTTGATGATGGACAAACTTACTGCTTTCTTCTTCAATTTAAGATTTAAAGTAGTTTTTGCTCTGTTTAAAAGATCTCATGCCAAGAGAAGGGGGAAAATTGAATGACAAATTTACAAAGAAACCCTTTTACATGTTGACTATGGAATCCTTTTATGAATGGCTGACTTCCCTCAATTCACGCCCCACTGGTTACCCATCTCTTCTTCCTCTCCCTGCTTCTTTTTCCTCCTCACAGATCTGCCTGGAGCTGCTAGCTAAGCCGTCCCCAATACAAAGGGGAATTAATACTGTAGAACATTTGGGATTCAGTGAGCACTCCTCTGCGATGCTTTAGGAAACCAAGATAGGGTTTTATCTCTGATTATAAGCTGGAATCTTAACACAATGGAACTTAACTCACCCTGGCCCTGGACTATGTGAAGCGTTAGGAGACAACATTACTGTGAAAGCTGAGACCTTAGAGCAAACAGGAACCTAAATATTTACTTTTTATATGAGCCCTAAATTATAATACTAGGGTTAAGTCAGGAAAGCAGAACAATTAAAGGTGAGATGTGTGTGTGTGTGTGTGTGTGTGTTTTATGAGTGTGTATGACTGTGTGTGTATGTGGGTGTATATATGTGTGTGAGTGTGTGTGTTTGTGATGCCCTTAGGTTAGGCTAGTGATACACTTTGTGGTATATTACAATATTATAGACACTTACTTCTATGAATTGAAATGTTTCTGGTAATTGAACCTTCTATCAGAAGGAAAATTCCACCAAACACAGATGTCCCCAGTGAATTTTTGTCCCTTCTCAGTTTCACCAGTCTTTTGCGGGCTTCCAAGATAATGAATCTGTCACCAACACGCAATCTATCTCTAGCCTGGTGAGGAAACAACTCAAGACGGCGGATATAAAGGAATTTAGACGTGACATTGGGCGAGTTATTCATTCTTGGTGCTTAGAGTGTCTCTTTGCTGAGAATAAGTGCACAGTCATGGAAGTTTCTGTGTGGGTTACTGAGAAGATGGAGTGGGAGACGAAAGCGACATTCCCCTCCAGGATGTAGCACTTTATAAGTGCAGAGGCTGTGCTGACTACTGCTATCCCCTGCTTAGAGTAACCTGGGACTCCTTATTTCTTCCTCACACACTGTCTCATCAGACAAGAACAAACAGCCGAGTCAGGAACTCAAAGGCATTCACCAGGGACTAAGAGTGTGTGGCTCCTGGAACCAGGCTGCTGGGCTTGGAATTGCAGCTCCTTAACTTACCGAGAGAGTGATTTTGGGCAAACGACTTTATCTCTTTATGCTCCCATCTTCTTGTTTATAAAATAAGGCCCAAGATCTCGGCATGCAGTGGTGATATGTATACTTAAGAGCATACAATATTGTCTATAGTAAACATAAAGGAGCTAGTGGTAGTCATGAATATTATTGTTATTATTGTCACCAAAGAGTCTTGTAGATGGCCGTGGGCTTCTCATTGAACAGACATGGTACGATTTCCTCCCAAGATTCCAAATTGCGCTGCACAGTGCACCACCACAGTGGTCCTTTGGTTCTTTTCCAAATTTCCAAGAAGAGTCTGCTTTCCCTTTCCCGTATTTTGGGAGCATGAAGGCCCTCGTACCCACACATCTCCAGGGAAACCAGACATATTGAGCATGCAGAATTGTCTTCTCAAACAATAGGGCACAAAGACCTGTTCTTTCATCTAGAAGGCTGGGAACTGGAGATGATTAAAACATATCTGTGTTATCTCAAGGACCAGCTCATATTAAGCTCTCACAACAAGTACTTGAGGTGGTTAGTGATCTAAATGACCCTTACATTGCCCTTGTAGCCCGGGGCTCCTCCAAGCTTCCACAACCAAGAGTAGTGGTGGCTAATGGCTTAAATAACCTCTATGCTATCTGTGTGACCAAGCCCACTCCAGATCTTTCCTTACGCCCTTAAACTAACACATGTAGCCTATCTCTAGAACCTAGCTTCTTGGAAGAAGTGACATGTACTTTGGGTTGAGTTTTGATGTAATTGTGCCTCCTTCTACATCAGAAATTGTAATATACCAGGAACCTTCCCCCCTGTACTGTATTTAAGCATAAAATTGCCTAGCATTGGACCCCCGAAGCTTGAAAGTTTGAACCACTCTGATTAAGTCAGACTTAACTGAGTTTTCATTCTTATCTCTTCAATGATCATTTCTCTGCTTTCCATGATGCTTGTGGGGACTCCCCCGCCCCAAACACAGCCTGGTGTTCCTTTTCTCTGTACAAAGTAGGCCAGTTCTTGATACTCACTTCTGTCGTCCATCTACTGAGGAGAAAAAAACCAAAAAGGGATTTCTCTCCAACAGGCCCACAGCAGTGGACACATTAGCTTTCCGTGGTATTTTCAGGTCACGTGTTCATATGCATTCATAGCCCCAAAGCTGCTGATTGGCTTTTGCCTCTATCTCATGGGACACAACCTTCTAGGCCCCTTCCTCAGTTGCATCTGAGTTGAATACTGAGTGGCTTAGACTAATTCTCATCTTGTGAATAGTGGACTATTGGTGGTTTTGAAAACTACTTTTGGTGGTGAGCATTGAACCTAGGGACTCACACGGGCAAGGCAAGCACTTTGACTTATGTCCCCAGTCTAGTCCTTTCATGTGCTAGAGATTGAGCAAGGCAGCCATATGCAAGGAAGCCAATCTCCCGTTAACCTAAAGCCTTAGGCCTTTTGCGTTTAAAACTGTGCATTTATTTGCCTATTTATTAATATGTAGGTATGTGTTCGTGTGTGTGCACGTGGAAGCCAGAGGAAAAATTTAGTGTCATTTCTTTTTTTTTTCACATTTTGTTTCTGTTTTATTTTTAATATTAACACACACCAATTATACAAATAATGGGATTCACTTTGATATGTCCATACAGGTACACATACTACCCACTTTTCTACCCTCTCCTATTCCTTACTGGAATAATCCCCTCCCTAGTCCTTAATAATTCTTCTTTCATGTCTTTTTTTTAATGTTTTTTTTTATTATTAATTACACTTTATTCACTTTGTATCCCCCCATAAGCTCCTCCCTCCTTCCCCCCGGATCCCACCCTCCCTCCCACTTCTTCACGCATGCCCCTCCCCAAGTCTACTGATAAGGGAGGTCCTCCTCTCCTTCTTGATCTTAGTCTATCAGATCTTATCAGGAGTGGCTGCATTGTCCTCTTCTGTGGCCTGGTAAGGCAACTCCCGCATCAGGGGGAGGTGATCAAAGAGCAGGCCAATCAGATTATGTTAGAGATGTCTACTTTTTTTTATTTTTGAGACAGGGTTAGGTTGGTTGAATGACATATTTCAGCTGTCTACATGGCTCTACCTCCATAGGGCTGGGATTACAAGTATGTGTCACCTCACCTGGCATTTTAGCATGAGTTCTGGCCATCAAACTGATGTCTTCATGATTTCAAAGCAAGAATATTGCATCTGAGCTATCTCTAGTCTAACCCTTTTACTTGAAGACCCAGGCTCCTTTAATTTACTAGCTACTATATAGCACAGACAGGTTCTAGGTTCTCAATCTTCCCACCTCAGCCACTCCGCTGACGGGGATAAAAGGCCTGTGCAATTAGTTCAGGCTAACCTCTGGGCTTTTACAGAGCTGATTTCCTAATTGTGTCTCCTTGTCCACAAACACCAGGACCAGTTCTTGGGCTCTTCACCTGGCAGCTTGTCTCTTATTATTTTTCTACGTGTGGCATCAATGGATCCCCTTTACACTTTATGGTATCAAGGCAGATGGAAAACTCAAGCAACCAAGATATGTCAGCACTGTGCCTCAGGTACTGTGTACAAGCTTGAGCTTCAGGGTAGTCCTGAAGACTTACTGCTGTCATAATTTCTTCCTGGAGTGGATACTAGATATGAGAAAGGCTGAGTAGCTTGTCAACGTGAAAGAAGCAATTTCTGGAATGAGAGCAAAAATTTTAGAGTATAAATTTCAAAAACTGTGTTGTTATTCTATTGTATTATGTTGCTTCTTTCTTTTCTAAAAAAATAATGTTAAGTTTAATTGTAAAATTTTAAATTTATAGACTATTTAATTTAAAATTATTTGAATTTATTTTAAAAAGCTTTTAATTGATATAGAATTACATCACATCTATATTCTTTTTTGTCCTTCCAGCCTGTTCTATGGCCCCTTTTTAAAAATTATTTTTTCACAATTTATTTATTTATTTATTTAATATTAGTTACAGTTTATTAACTTTGTATCCCAGTTGTATCCTGCTCCCTAATTCTCTCCCAATCCCACCCTCCCTCCCTTATCTCCTCCCTGTCCCTTTCTAAGTCCACTGATAGGGGAGGACTTCCTTCCATTTCACCTGACCCTGGTTTATCAGGTATCTTCAAGACTGGCTGCGAAGTCCTCCTCTGTGGCCTATTAGGGCTGCTCCTCCCTTAGGGAGAGGGTGGTCCAAGAGCCATCCATTGAGTTCATGTCAGAAACAGTCCCTGTTCCCCTTACTAGGGTACCCACTTGGATACTGAGCTACCATGGGCTACATCCGAGCAGAGGTTCTAGGTTAAATCCATACATGGTCCTTGGTTGGAGAAACAGTCTCATAAAAGACCGCTGTACCCAGATATATTTGGTCCTTGTGGAGCTCCTGTCCTCTCCAGGTCCTATAGCCCTTTTTTCTCAAGTTGATATCCTCTTTTTCTTTGATATTTGTCTTCTGGGTGCGTATATGGGCACGCACAAACATACCTTTGAGTTAATTTCTGTTGTCTGTGTGCTTATGGTTTCAGGACTGACCAGTCTGTATTGGAGAATCAATAAAGGGGTTCATTTCTGGAAAAGGCAAATTATTCGTCTCTCAGAAGTCAGTAGTTGTCTATAGCTCTTTGTTTAATATGTGAAACCCCAGGAAAAATTTCCCCTTCCATGTTAAGAAGTTTTTTGATACTGTCATTTTTCACATCTTGTTTGTGAGTCACTCCTAGAAAAGACTGTTTCATAGCATACTTTTTGGTATTCTGGTTTCTTACAACTCGCCCTCTCCTCCTTCCATCTTCTGTGATGTTCTCTGAGACACAGATGTAGATATTTCTCTAGGGCTGGGCCCACCATGATTCATTGATCCCTGTACTGTGTTCAGGTATGTTTTTCCACGATGGTCTCCATTTGCTGTAAATAGAAGCGTCTTTGATGAGGAATGATGGCTACACCTATCTGTAGCTATGCAGATACAGTTTAGAATGTAGTAAGGAATTATGCTGGTCTAGTAAACTGGCAGTAATAGATTTTCCCCCCCTAGGGAGCATAACTTCACTAGTGCCAGGAAGCTGACTATGATTTCAGTACCAGATATGTTTGTTCGTCTGTTGAGTGGGCCTTAAGTCCAGTTACGTAGCTGTTGGTTGCCAACCACATGTGAGTGCCGCTTCTTGAACCTTTATGCATATTTTGCCATGCTAGTACTTGTCATGGTCCGTAAGGGTTCCACCTGGGCGGGCTCTTTAATTGCTTTCCTTCCTTGGCAGCTTGCATCGTATTTTCTGGAACCATGAGGGCTAGAGGCACGCAGGTCAGATTCGGCTCCAGTCACCGGAGGGTGTGTCCTAAATGTGTGATCACCCTCAGGCTGAGAGGCAACCAAGGGCTACATTGATACTCTGTACTGTGTGGGTGTCACTTGGGTTCCTCTGATCAACTATTTGAAAAGTGGTTTCCTTCAGCTCGTATTGGGGGTTTTGCCACTCTACAGTTCTTGTGGGAAACATTGTCAGCCCATATGGCTTAACTTCCTTTAAGATGTGTGTGTGTGTGTGTGTGTGTGTGTATACACTTGTATTATGTATTATGTATAATTTTGGTAAATATAAATGAACATGATTCATTGAGGCTTGTTAAACAACCCTAGTGGGTTTGTCCCTCCTTCTCCCTCTGTACTAACCTCCCTTTCTTTTTCCAGTCCCAGTATTCCATTTTTTTTACGTATCTGCATCCTGCTGGTCCCCTCCCTGGCACTCCTGGCACCTATGTGTCCTTTTACTTTCCTACTGTCTGTAGTTATTCTATGTTGTGTATTCACCTTGAGGATTAGCAGTTATGAATCACAGATGAGAGAAAAACCACAGGTATTTGGAACTGATTTTATTTTTAATTTACATACTTTATATATGATCTTTCTTTAGGTGAAGATCATGAATGAGATGAAAAGGCAAGAAAGCTACTATTATGTGTTGAGAAATTTCTACCATTCTGTAGCCCTTCTTTCTTCATCTCTTCTTCATATACATCACACACATGTACAATTATCTCCTCTGTACATTCATTCATTCATACATATAGAATTATCTCTTGTGTATATACATACATTCATATTTAGTAGATAGTATCTAATTTTTGTCAGGAATTAACTTCATATGAAAGTGATAAGACATTCCTTGTCACTTTTGACACTGACAGGATCTTGGAATCTTGCCTAGGATAAGCAATCAGCCTTCAGCAGAGCCAGCTGTTTGGATGCCTTGTCATCTCTAGAGCTTCTTGCTTTAGAGGTCAGAGATGGCCTCAGTCTCCTTTGACCTGAAGGGCAGAGCTGAACTGATGCATATAAATTCTCTCTTTGGTGTGATTTTGCTGGCAATTTCCTCACTGCCTGGAAAAGCTCAAGGACCTATGTACCTAACCAAACAGCTCTCTACCCAATGCTGCCATAATGCCCGGTTCTCCAGAACACTTTTCTACCTTTGTTAATTTAGGAGACATCACTTCTTGTAAATATAGTGAAACTGATAGTGACTAGTGAGTTGATTGATTGATGGTGCATTTGGGTATGAATAGGTGCCTGTACATGAGTGACTGCATGTACCTGTAGAGGTCCAAGCTGTTCACCTTGGTTTTTTTTTTAGAGAGGACTTCATTGATCTGGAGCTAACTAGGTAGGCCAGGCTGGCCTGCCAGAAAGCCACGGATATTTGTCTGACTCTACTTCTTAAGTATCAAGATTCTAAAGATGTGCCACCACAACCAACTTTTAGTGGGATAAAAATGCCATTTAGAAAAATTATACCTGAATGTGAGCAATCAGACAAGTAAAAATCCAGGAGATACTTCAGATGTTAGGACCAAATAGTGACCTAGAAGCCTGACTACAGGGGGTAAAGCCTGGTGTTAGAACATAGATAATAAACTGGGGGTCGCTGCTACCACTGCACCTCATTGCAAACAATAATTCTTTCCAAAATGCTAGAATGTGCCTCAGAAAAGTAAGCAAAGATGTTTGTGTGAGTGGTGAGTGTGAATGTGCATGCATGCACAAAGTTATTTCAAAAGCAGAGTGCACACAGTTGGTTGCAGGCCTCCTGAGTGGCGCAGTGACACTGCAGCCACACATGCATTTCTCCAAAGCTCTTAGGATCAGAAATGCCAGTGAGAAGGGTGCCCTGATGTCCTCAGTAGCAGACATAGAGGGCCTTCCTTCTGGGAAGAATAGTGCTTTCTTCTTTTGGTTTTCTTTAAAGCAGCTAAAAGGCTGAGCAAGACTGCAATTGAAAGTAGGCAAATGGAGGTGGATTGGCTGGAGGTGAGAGGAGAGTGAAGCTGATGGAGGGATGGACAGCCATATCAAAACAGTGGGTGGCATTTAGTAGCAGATGTTGAGAGTAGCCTACACACGAAGTATTCTTGAATGTTTTACAGAAGTGGAGAAGGAAAGCAACGGATAGTTTTTGCTTTTGAGCCTGGCGTAGGTGGAAGAGAGCCTGGAGGCTGCCCGCCTTGCAGGGTTCTCGAGGCAAAACCTCTGGTTGACTTTCTTACTTGGCCACGTCATTCTGTTTAATAAGGAAGATGTAAACTGTGATTTACTGATGTTTATGATTTAAATATAAAGGATTCGTATTTGTTGTTTCTTATACCCCAAAGCTCTGTGACATTTTCTGAGCTTAAAACGTTGTATTTCTGCTTCCACAAGTACTGTGCCACCAGTGAAATCCACCTTAGAATGCCTTGTGTGGAGACACACAGCTTCACACTTGAGCAACCCACATTTGCTTCTAGGCATCAAGAATCATGCCATTTTTTTTGAGGTCATGCAAAGAGGAAGAGCATTAAAGGGAGCAAGAGGGGGCAGTTAATTTTCCCATCAGAATATCTGAATGACCTCAGAGAGAGAGAGAGAGCGTGAGCAGTTTTGCATGGGAATTCTGTCAGTGCAATGTTCACAGAAGTTTCCCTCTATCTTTAACCCAGAGAAGGAAGCTGCAGTTTTTCCTCCTCCTTCCAGCTGTCATGGTGACCTCCCTAGGAGAAAACAAAGGGACACTTACCTTATGACTGGGAAGCAGGAAATCTGAAAACTTCTGAAACCAGTGTCTGTGTTCCCAGCAGGTGGCCGTGGTCTGTCTTCTGTCTGGGAACGGAATAAAAATGCAAGTGAAACCTGCAAAGGTCAGAATTTCAGAGTAACTGCCATATTGTATTGTCACCAAGTTATTAATGATCATCTCCCTCATTCACTTTTTTTTTTTTTTTTAAAGTGGCTTGGTCATGTCCCAGGGAATGCCAGGTACATTTTTCTTAATGTATGAGCACAAGTTACATATAACAACCTAACAACACAATACTGCCTCTTTAATGCTAATCTATTCCTTGCAATCTACTAGATACATGTAGAGTCATTGGTGTGTATCAAGAGAGCAAAATCAGATTCTGAGAATATCTGAAAGGGTGCACTAGAGTGTATATAATAATGTATTTTAATCTGCCAGGCCTTAAAATTAATCATGAATTCCCACAGAGATTTTAATAATTTTGAGATGATGTTTTGTTTTTTTTTTCTTCATAGAGTAATATTCTTGGACAGAGTTTTCTAAATGCTGCAAGGGTGCAAAAACGGGGTGGGGGGAGGGCAAACCGGGGGCGATTTCTCACTTGCCTTCCTAACTGGAGGTGCCTTTGCCGGGGAATATGCTTTCTTCTGCTCCCAACTGAAAGGCAAAGTGGGTGTCTCAAAGAAAGGCTTTCTAACTCAGTAAAAGCTAGAAAATAGTGAGAGGGGTTTACTGGGTCAGCCGCATGCGTTTGTCCAGCAGTGCGGACTGTTTCACAGCAGAGGGCCACAGCAGCCAAGGGTGGGTACCTCGGTGACCACAGGCAAGGACTGTAAGCAGTTTGCACCATTTCAGGAGGGGCAAAGCTTGGCAGGTGACTGCAATCAGTTTTGGAAAGGGTGGCTATAATATAATTTATTGTCCAAACTGGGGACTTTTGAGGGGAAAATAAAAGTAAACAATCATGGTAGGATGTGTGTCTGCTTTAGCTCAAGGACATGTAGCAGAAGTCTGCCATTTGGCCTTTTCATTTAGCAACGCCCTTGGCTTTTTCAGAGGGATGCAGGGAGTATGAGCCATGTTGGCCCTTCAAATCTTTTCCAAAATAGGCACTACATAAAACTATAAACATAGTGTTTCTCTCTAAAAATAAACAAGAATAGTTATTACTACATGTAAGGTTTTTTTTTTCCCCAGAGACTTTTTCAAGGTGTCAGAAAGGAATAAGTTCCTAGAGGCATGCATGCTGGGCTCTCTCGGTCTTCTTAAATATCCAGAGAACAGTCCATTATATTGTCTTGCTGTAGGCAGAAGGGGATTGTTCTTGTGAAACACACGTGCCTGGTCATTTTCCATGAAATATGGTCATCAGAAGAGGCCTTTGTTCCTTTTCTTCCCATTCACAAAAGAGTGTTCTTCTTGTTGTACAAACTACCCAAAGCCCCCTCTCAAAACGCCACTTAGGGCAGAAGTAGAGAATGGTTTGTGGGAATTACGTAGAATCCTGTGTTTTCTTCCATTCTTTCAGGAGGAACAACACATTTTTCATGGCTAGTGTATAAGTAGAATGTTTTTCAGATCTTAAATAACATAAGTGACACATATAGGAAGGGTAAAGACATGGGAGATGGTGCAGGAAAATGTGTCACTGCAGATATACGAAGCTGATTTGCCACTTGCTGTTGCTGTGTAGGACAGTATCTCCCTTTCTCACTTGGTAGCTCAGGCTGGTCTTGAGCTGGGACTCTGCCTGTGTCTGCCTCATGAGCTCTGGGATGACAGTCATATAGCAATGCATACATCATCAGGAAGGATGCTTTCATCTCTGCTAAATAACCTGCACGCTGGTAGAGGCAGCAATCCTACCAGTATGTGTAAGCATGGAGGCAATTATTCCATTGCTTTTGGGTTGAGCAAGAGAAGAAATTACTATCTTGCCTTGCCCCACACATCTTCCAGATTTTCTTCTTCCCTTCAGTGTTCACCCGCTACCAGGTACAGTTACTAAATGGAGCACAAGACACAGCAAGAGTATAGATTTTTAAAATGCAAACCATTAGCCTTCAGTTTCAAGAAAGTCTCGACAAGATTCTTGTAAAGACAATGGCCTTGACCTGTGGACAGGAATTTTTGGAGTGAGATTAAGGCCTCCCTCAGCTTGGCTGCAGTCTGTACTTAGCTAGTAGAACTTCCTTCATTCCAGAGTGCCTGAGTCACCTGCAAAAGAATGCCTTCTTGTTGGGACTCAGGTTCTGCATTTTAGTGTGTGTGTGTGTGTGTGTGTGTGCATTCGTGCATGTGTGTGCATGTGTGTTGTATATATTGGAGGACATGCTCATTTATGCATATGTAGAAGCCAAAGGTTGAAACAGGCATCTTTCTCTCTTGATCTGTAATTCATTTTTGAGGCAGATTCTTTCACTGAACTTGGAACGCATTCATTGGTCATTCTGGACGGTCAATGAGCCCCTGGGAATCTCCTCTCTCTACTTTCCAACACATTGGTATTACAAGTGTGTACTGCCATGCCCAAATTTAACCTCGGTGCTAAAGATCTGAACCCGGGTCTTTGGGTTTTACACAGCAAGCACTTTTTCCAGTGATCTACCTTCCTAGTCCAGATTCTACAGTTCCAAAAATTTTGGAGATTCTGAAAAGCTACTTGAGTGGGGAGTCAAATCTTAGGGAAAACTTGTGTGTGGAGAGTGCCTGGTCCTTATAAGCCTTCCTGAGACTTTACCCTCTGAACCCAGTCTTAATCTTTGGTCCCTAGTATGTGTTTCATAAGAGTTCTGACATATAAAGCTAAACTTGTGCGTGTCCTGTAGCGGGTCCTCTACTTGTAGTGACATAGATTGCCATTATTCTTCTTTGCCCATGTGATTTAGAAACCATTAGAAATCTGTTGAACATCCCCAAAGAAGTGCAGACAGCTGCTTTAATAACTGTATCAGTGTTCGGGGGAATGCTGTTGGTAGGACCAAGTGAACCCTGTTCCTGGAATGCAGGGTTCCGCTGGTCAGCAATTAACAAAGCACAGTAGGATAGCTGGGCTTTGCAGGACAAAGGCAATGGTCGCCCCTGTGAACAGTGTTTTTTGTTGTTGTTTCCTCCTCTTTATGAGTCTTGAGAGCCCTCACTTATGATCAGAAGTGACACACATTATCTTGCTGGGTCAGCAGACAGTGGGGTTGCATTGTCCCTGCCTCTAGCTCACCAATGACAACAGGGACTTACCCACACTGGCCTTGGTAGAGTTGATACTTAGTTTTCTAGTTCTTCTTCTGAGAAGCCACTGGAAGTGTGTTAGTGACCTGTCAATATGTTTCCCCAGACAAGGCTGTGGAGAAAGCCCAGGACTGTATTTTTTGATAATTATATCAGCACCACTTGCTTAGGAGGCTAATAGCAGCTTGGATAGCACGCTACAGTTTTGGTTATGCAACACGTTGTCTGTGTAAGATGAGATTGAAATACAGTTCTCCCTGTCACAGTATATACATACAAAACTTCATTCTTAACACTCTATGAGTGCAGTACTGTGCCCATCATAGACGGGATAAGACCATGTCCAGAGAGATAAAATATCTCATCTAGCATGACAGGCAGAGACAAAGGCAGAGCTGGGATTGGAGAATAGGGAGTCTATTTCAGAGTCTTCTTACCTTATGTGCGGTGTCGCTCACACAGGTGCTGCTCACTCTGTGTTCACAAGTTCAAGTCATAGCTTGAGCAACCAGATCACTTACTTTCTGATGCTGCATTCCCACCCTTAGGAGTGATGCTGAACTTTGGTCCACCAAGGTACTTAACCTCTTCATTGTGAGCATGGAATATAAAGGTAGACTCTGGCTCTGAATCTCCTGCCTACTTCATCACCTGCCTTTATAACATCCAAAAGATAATTTTTTTAAAAAAACATCTTTTAGGTTATATAATTATAAGGGGCAATTCATTCTTCTAAGTCCTTCTCAGCAAGTTTTCCTTCGCCATCTTTAAAAATCTACCTTGTCCTACTTTAATTGGGCCATATAAGTTGTGTTTCTAACACTGTCACAGATTTTATACAGCCCCTGACACTAATACGTGTTAAAATGCATAATTACTGAAGCAATCACAGCCTGGCTCAATAATCTTGCCAGCTCTTAAATAGAGAGCCACGTCTTAATCAAACACAGACGTCAATGAACATCTTAAATTCCAGCAATTTGTAAACTGGATTAAGGGCCATCGATGCAATCCTTTAAACAGGAACACAGAGAATTGCACATTTCATGTTAGACTGCTCATCTGTTTGCTTTGCTGTTGTTTTCCAGATTTTTTTTTTTAAAAAAAAAAAGCTGGCATGTTTATAAAGTAGAGTCAGAATGAGAAGAGGGGTGTGTTTCCTAGAGAGTGAGGTGAAAATCTGAGAGGCCCCAACAAAGCTTGACAGCAGTTTTAAATGTGGGGCTTTATATTTATAGTTATATTAAATTGTTGATGGGTGATTCTTTATCCAAAAGGGTGAACTTATTATAGCTTAGTTTTTGGCAGGTTTTTGATCACTGATGAGTTATTGGAAACTATTGTAAGAGCTGGTAATTACAGTATAATGTCACACAGGTTAGATTACTGTATGATATGTGTAAGTCACTTTGGGAGCAAAGAAGAGGGAGTAGTTGTTTATCATTGAGGGCTGAGAGAAAACTTCATAAAAGATGTTTGTGTTGGCAAAGCAGAGGACACCAGAGGAGGGCAGGCTGGGAAATGTCAACAGGGAATAGAAAAGGGCAGTCAGTGTCCTCAGTGGGGTAAAAGAAGTAGAAATGAAATGACATGGATTATGATATTAAGAAAGTATGTGTTCTCACTTGTCTTCTGTTACTGCGATATAATACTCAGAAAAAAGATCAATCATGGGGACAAAAAAGTTCATATTATTTCTAGGTTGCAGTCTGTTAGCACTGAGAAGTCAAGGCAGGAACTTCAAACACCCGGTCACGTCACAAGCATAGGCAGGTGCAGAAAGAAAGGAATTTACACAGGCTCACATTCTTGCAGAGCTCCACTTCTCTACCCATATGCAGTTAAGGAGATCCTGCCTGGGGATAGGTTGTGTCAAGTTTACACAGCTAAGCATTACAGTGTATCAGCTACAAAGCACCAAGAGATGGGAGTCAGCCCGGGGAATGTTCTGTAACCCTGTGGGGATTTTGCTAGTATCCACTGAACTCATATGTAACGAAAAGTGTGGTGCTAACATCTAGACAGCTTAGACAGAGAGGTTTCTGATAGCCTGTGAACATTTTAGGCCTTTCTATCGTCAATGGCTTTTTATTTATTCTGGCATCAGTTTAATAAATGTCTGTGTGATCCCCACAATGTCACAGCTTTTGTGCTAATCATCAATGAAATGACCGTGTGTTAGCAACATGAGGGGGGTTAGGAAAATAATAAAGTAATTATAACACCTCATTTGTTTAATCACTAGAAATGTGTCATGTTCTTGACTTTACAGATACTCTCGTTTCTTCTTTTGTTCTCCACTGTTAAGCTCAGGAAAGTTTGGCCCAAACTGGCCTCTCTCTTTGATGATAAAGTTTAATCTAAAAAAGTTTCCATACATAGTGAACTATAACCCACTTGAATAGAAAATATTCAGCAATTCCTCCCTCCCACACTTCTCATACATTGTGAAGCAGGATGTTATGATTAAGAAATTGGTCAAACACATTCTTTGTAGCCCTACCCTTGAGAGAACTATCAGCATACTAGACATTTGTTGTGACTTTGTTCCCTGTGCAGGGTATGTGTTAAGTTTCATTTCCACCATTCATAGAGCTACCTGTATGATTGTATCATTAGCAAGAAATATCTAGTAAGTTCTCTGTGTAAATGTACCAATTCTCTCATTACAAAGACAGTGGAATTATTTAAAGATTTTCCCTGGTAAAGTCCATAAGGAGTGACTCTTATGGACTATATCCAGGATATACATGTCTTTGGAGAAAGACTTCACTCAACTGTGAAAGATGCCCAACTCCTGTGTTGCAATCCATCAAAAAAACTTCCAAGTCTATCAGTCTAGCTTTTAGCCTTGTCGGTATTGACTCAGCTTCTGAAAGACAGGGTGAAAATGAAGTATTTAAAATTATTCCACCAGATAAAGCTCCTGAAATGTATTGACAAGACAAGTTCAGAACTATTTTGTCTCTAATTTAAATAAGTATTGTTAGAATGGTTTTACTGTTTTAATAAGTAACTCCATAGTGTAAATGTCTTGAAAAATGAAATGTTATTTCTTACTCCTATCATTCCAGTCTGTCTGGAGAGCTGGTAGCAAATCTACTCAGCAAGATGAGGGCTGAGGCCTTTGCCATAATATCAACCTTCCTTCAGGTCCTTGAACTTTCTGATTGCCGTTAATGGACAAGGAAACCAAATCAACTTCTCAGGTGGACAGTACTTCATGCCACTTCTGCTCATAGCCTTTTGGGAAACTCTTAATTGTATGACCATACCTACATGGAAGAGACTTGAAAATTGTATTTTGGTTGAATGTCCAGGAACTAGAAGAGAAATAATATGTAAGTGAATTTTTGTGGTCTCTGTCAAATAAGGAACAGAAATGAGGGTCCAAATCAAACAAACAAGCAAGGAAGCAGACAATAGAAAAAACAGGCTGAGGCTTTGTCTTCTGTGAGGATCAGCCATGGTTTATATTCTTATCTCCCCAAACAGGCAAAACATTAACTTTTGCTTATTATGTAGGACAGTTCCTTCTCACTTTTGACATCTCATGTTTCTGGCATTTCCCAGTTGCTTCTCATTTATTTTGTACCGTAGATTGCATTGACACGGAAAAGAATCATTTTTGTTTACTTACGGTGTATCAGTTACTTTCTATTGCGATAGTGAAACACAAGTCAGTTTATAAAAGAGAGCATTTAGTTTGGCTGACAGTTTCAGAGGGTCAGAGTCTATGAGACGGTGGTGGATCAAAAGACTAGCTAATAGCTCACACCTTGGTCCACACCAGGTGTTCAGCCTCAGTGATAAAAAAAAAAAAAAGTGACTAGCACAGGTTGAGAGAGTTCTCCTGTATTAGAATGTTCTAGAACTGTTTCACTTATTTTTGATGATCTGATAGTCCCCTTCTGCCAGTCCATCCTGACTTCACCCTCGTGTAAAAACAGTATTCATGACTGTGCTGCTCCCATGGGAGCTGTCCTGCCTCCTCCAGTGGCATAGTCCTACTGTTTTCTCTGAGGAGAGCAATTTTCCTCCTTGGTCATCACTGAAGAGCAGCACATCAGTTTTCTGTTGTTGCCATAACAACAGTTTGCCTATCTCAAACTACAGAATTTTATCTCCTCAGTTCTAGATAATCTCACATGGTAGGCTGTAACCTCAACACGAGAATGGGGTGGCTCATTCAGTCTATAATGCTGAGATTTGAAAAAGGTTCCCATGACACACACAACCTTTTGGCTTCCGAAGACTCTAATTAAATTTTCAAAAATCTTCTGGGCCATGAAAAATTAGCAGAAACCACTGTTGTCAAGAGTTTAGTTTGAAGAGTGAGGCGGGCAGACTGAAATCCATCATAGAACGCTTAGAAGAATGTAGTATCATAAATGATAATGAACACTGAAATTTCCTCAAAGCTACATTTCAAGTTTTGAACTGGATCATTTGCACAAGGAGACAAGTTTTCCCTCTACTTAGGTGGTTCTCAACCTGTGGGTCAAGACTCCTTTGGAGGTTCGACCAACCCTTTCTTTCACAGAGGTGTTTGAGACCATCAGAAAACACAGATATTTGCATTATGATTCATAATGGTAGCGAAAATTTAGAAAACAGTTATGAAGTAGCAATGAAAACGTTACGGCTGGGATTCATCACACCATGAGGAACTGTCTTGAAGGGTCGTAGCGTTAGGAAGTTGAGAACTACTGTTCTGCCTCATTCAAAATCTCAGAAGTACATCCTTGTTTTAGTATCTTCCTCCCAAGTATGCTACACACTGAGGGTAACAGATCCCCACATATGCTAACTTCCAACCTGGGAAACTTTCCAGAGTAATAGCGTAATAATCAATTCAGATAAACGTGGAGGTAGGTGTTTTAGGCCAAAGACTCGTTGGAACATGCTTTAGAGGAGCGGCTTCCAGAAACTGAAGGTCTTTTTTCCAGATTGGTGACCACTTAGAGAATCTGTGATGTGGCAGGACCAGGCCTGCAGTGCTTGTAGCTGGTGGGTCAGGACAGCACTCAGAGACCTAGCCAGTCTGTGTTTTCAAGTGCAGATAACCCACCCTGCACTTTCTCTCCAAAGATCTAAGCCTTGCGGTTGCATTCTTCAGAATACACCATCCATTTCAAACGAGTACATTTCATTTTGATCTACAAGGCAAAAGTTTTTTACAAATGAATTCAAAGTAAAAACACTTTTGGTTCCCTCTTAACTCTTTCCTGCCCAATCTGTAGGTTCCAACATCCCAAAAGATGGAAAACATGATTTGTTACTTTTTGTTTCTTTAGTAAATATTGTTGGTGATCAGCAGATATTCAGTGAATACATTTTTCTTTGGATATAATATGAAGGGTTTTGTTTGTTTCTTTAAATGTTTATTTTATTACAATTTATCCACTTTGTATCCCAGTGGTAGTCCCCTCCCTTGTCCCCTCCCAATTCAGCCCTCCCTCCCTCTCTCTTCCTCCCATGCCTCTTCCCCAGTCCACAGACCTGGGGAGGACCTCCTCCCCTTCCATCTGACCCTAGCCTATCAGGTCTTATCAGGATTGTCTTCATTGTCTTTCTCTGTGGCCTGGTAAGCTTTTTGATTTGTTTCAAATGCCTCTTATCACCATGGCTTTAAAATATATAACCTGAACAGAGAAGAGAAAGATTTAGATTTTGGAAGCAGATTTAGCTGATGTAAATGTATTCTAATGGCCTGTGTTTCCCAAGTCCAAGCGTGTAAACTATTAGGGTTAAACACATGCTATTCCAAGTCTGCATTCCCTTTGAATGGCACTGTTGTTATTGTTTATCACTGTCTCAGATTTTACAATATGCTTGGTGCTGTGGAAGACATTAAAAAGTCACAGCTCTTGCCTTGGGGCTTACACTGAGATAGGCAAACACACAAAATGTATTTAAGAAGAGGTAGATTGATGACCGAGATGCAATTTCCCAGGTGTCTGTATTTGTGCTTTGGGTTCGTTTGTTTTTTAACCAGCTGTGGGCTAAATCAATCTTGAACCTTTCCTTCAGAACAGTGACATAAACGATAAGAGCGCAGGAGAAAATACAAGCCTTGAGGGGCAGAACACTGGGCCAAGTGGCCAAAGAGGCCGGTTTTGGAAGTTCCTGGACTCTGAATTACACCCTTTGTCCAGGTCTTTTTCATTGATTTGGTCTGTTTGTGGCAGGTGTGCTTGACCTTTTGGACTTCCCTGGGCCACACGGGACAAAGAAAGATTGTCTTGGGACACACATGGCTGTTTTTCATTGTGAACCAAGTCATCAATTGAAAATTAGGATGTGGGTGCTGAGGAGATAGCTCAGCAGGTAAAGGCAAGCGTGAGGACCTAAGCATGGATCTGCAGCCCCAGTGTCAAATCTGAGTAGGCAGCATTCAGTGTTGGGGGTACAGGGACAGGGGGATCCCCAGAGCTCATTGCCCAACCAGTGTAGCCAAACAACTCATTTCCAGTGAGAGGGTCTGTCTCACAAAATAAGGTAGAGAGCAAGAAAGAAAGACACCTAACTCTAACTGCTCTCTTTCTCTCTCTCTCTCTCTCTCTCACCCCCCCACAGGAATATATATGCACACCACACACAGTTACACATGTAAATACATACCATACATGTACACATGAATACATACAACATACACAGGAACATACATACATGTACAAAACACACAAACTCATACACAGGAACATGAACACATACATACTCCACACACGCACACACACATACATACACACATGGATGCGCGCACACGCACACACATACATACACACAGACAAAGATTAGAACAGCAGGTTTTATGGTCCATTGTCAAGCATTAGGCCCATTCTTTACTAACAAATGTTTACATTTTAAATTACATTATATTGAATTTTTGTGTGTGTGCATGCTTGTGTATATGTGTGTGGGTGTGTGTCACAGGGCACACATGGAGGTCAGAGGGCAACACAGTGGCTGGATCCTGAGGACTGACCTGACCGTGTCAGGCCTGGGTACAAGCGCCTTTCCTGCTGAGCCACCCAATTGCCCCACTATTAAACAGCCACTAGTTCTTTTTACAGTCTGAGATCCTCATTTGTACAAAATTAAGGAAAATCTTTATTTCATGAATTGATTACCTTCTAGTTTAATTAACATACAAACGGAAATGAACAAAAAATGTTCTATGTTTTACTCTTGGTGAATATTTGCGTTTTTATTTATGTATTTTCTCACGCAGATGTAGAGTAGAAACAAACATTTCAATTTTGCAAATTATATTGGCAATTGTAGAAAGTGTGTATGCGCGCGTGTGTGTGCGTGTGTGCGTGTGTGCGTGTGTGCGTGCGTGTGTGTGTGTGTGTGTGTGCATGTGAAGGATCTTTCCCTTTCTGTGTGTACTCAATTTTGAATGGCAGCAGACACCTGTCTCTGGGAGGAGGCATCACACACGAGCTCCGGAGGCTCTCACATGCATGCTTGGAAAAGCTGCAGGGATGCCCAGACTGCGGACGGGCTGGCCGCGACTTCCTCGTGTCGAGAGAGAGCAGCCTCCATGGCCTTTGGTCAGCAGTGTGGTCAGGGGCGTGAAGGGGTTCCTCGCCAGCTTCCCCATCGGTGTGGAAGATTTAAGCATGCGGAGCCATGCCCGTTTCCATCTTGGTTTCTGGAGCGCTGTTTTAATTGCTCTTTCTCATCACAGGCAGCAGAGTGCTGTGCCCTTCCAGATGGCCCACACAAATGCTTTGTCGTACTTCGCTCACTCCTTGCATGTCAAGCATCTCTGGGACTGCGTACACCACCAATTAGCATCTTATATTCATTTGACAGGAAGGATCCTGCAATGTCTTACACAGTTTTCTTTGATAGCATTTGCATGTTGAGAAATTCTTTCATTTAAGAAATGGGGTTGTGACTGTGGAATTCTCCTTCCGTCCCCCCCTTTCCCCAGATGTTTTTCTCCCTCTACCCCCCGCCGTGAGGCAGAGTTAGACTTGAGTCCTGGCAGTAGGGTCTTCTTGACTTTGGTATTTGTGAAAGCTTGTGAGAGGCTAGTGTGTCCCGTGTAGGCGTTTACTGCACCACTCCTCTCCAGGAGCCTATGCTCCTGTGGGGGTGCTCTCTGGATCATGGATCCCCTTGACTGACCTTTTATAGGCCTTTTCAAAAGTTATCCCACCCAACCTTCCTTTCTTACTTTGAGCTCTGTGATAAGCATTTGATAAACTGAAATTTGTATGTTGACACTAATAGCAAGGAGCAATCTTGATATTAAAAAAAATGCATTCAGGGTTGGGGGAGTAATTGAGTCAATGAAGTGTTTGTTCGGGGCCATACATGTGATCACTGGTCTCCAAATAAAAGTGCTAGGTGTGGCGGTGCACATAATTCCAGATCTGAGTATGCAGAAGCAGAAGGATCTCTAGAACACACTGGACAACCAAGCTAACCAATGTGACCAGTGCCAGGCCAGTGAGAGATCCTATATTGATGGAACAACACCAGAGACTGACTTCCACTTACTTCCTCCCACACTCATATTCTACTATACAAAAATCAAAAAATCGAAGTGCACAGAAGGATCAAATTTTATCTCAGAAGAGAGGACAAGCAGCTTTAATGAAGTCCTCATTATGACCAGCTCTCACTTTTCCCAGAGCAGGGAGGAAGAATGCACACAACCCTACTGCCTGTGGTCTTGACACTCCCACTTCCATGCTGCATCCGGACTTGAGGTATCACAGGGTTGCGCTCAGGACCTTGGAGAAGTGTTCTGCCCCTTCTCAGCCAATGGTACCTGTCACAGGCCGTTACTCAGCTAAGGAGCCTGGAGTGAGCAGGAAAGCCTCCAGTTCTTCTCTCTTCCTTCCTGAGGTCAGTCACAACGATTACTTCTACCTGTGTGTTTTCTTCAGTCAATCTGATCAATTAGTGCCACTACCTTCACCTGCTGCACTCCACACACCAGTTCCTGGGAAGCTCCTTGACCTCCCTCTGCCCTCCCTCCCGTCTGTACGCTGTAAACACTCATCCTTTGTCACGTACAAGGAATTGGTACCAGGAAATGAGGATACAATTTTGTAGGTTTTTCAAGCCCCTTATTTTGAATGCCGTAAGGTTGGCCTAGAACCCAGGAATTTGTTTATTTATGCATTTGGGAACTGAAAGCAGGGGCTCACATTTGCTAAGTGCATGCTCTGCCCGTCATCTAACAACATCCTTAGCTCCTCACCTCTAGATTTTCCATAATATATAACCCAGTGTAGATCTATAACATGTTATATTTATTAGGAAATGACAAGAAGGGAACCATTACGTATGTTTAACACAGACCTTGAACTGCTATCAAGGTCGCAGTCCACCAGAATGGAGGACTCCCTTTCTCAGCGGAGCTTCCTCTTCTCTGCCTGATCTTATCTGGAGAGCGTCTCTAGGCACAGGTGCCGGACTGTATTCAGAGTATGATCCTGCATAAGAGCTACGTGGCTCAGTGCAGGACACCTGCTCCTTTGCCTGCCCATATGATAATTAGGTACTATGTTTATCCAATCAGCCATTCCTGCCCATATGATAATTAGGTACTATATTCTAAACTATCAGCCTTTCTTGCCTATATGATAATGACCATATGTTAATGACCTATCAGTCCTTCCTGCCTGTAACACTAAGAACCTTGATGTACCCCATCTCTGAAACAATAAAATAAGCTGTCTCTCTGAAGCAGATCCTAGTCTTCTCTGTTGTACTCAAGAGGCATCTGAGCCTTGTTTGTCATTTCTGCTCCCTTTGTGCTCATGGGTTGGTGGCCAGCAAGCCCTCAGGGGGAAGGGAGGATCAGATACAAGTGAAAAATGTTGTATCGGGTCTGGACAGTTGGCTCGGCTGTTGAGATCCCTGGCTGCTCTTACAGAGGATCCACTTTTCAGTTCCCAGAATCCAAAGTAGCAGCTCACAACCATATGTAACTCCAGTTCTAGGGGAACCGATGCCCTGTTCCTGCCTCCAAAGGCAAGAGGAATGCATATGGTTCACAGACATACATGCAGGCAAAATGTTTGGTTGCACCTGTGTATTCAGAACTTGTAGAAATAAAGAGTCAGTTGGGGCAGGTTTCATCTATTGCCTCTTACGTTGGGTTTCTGCTGTACTTGGAAGACAACTCAAACTATGGTTTCCCAAGCTTAGAAATCCCTACAAATCCTGGCCCTTCAGGGTCTCTGCTTCTTGACACACACAGGTAAGGGTGGTCTGGGATTCTAGATGCTGGGTCTACCGTGCTGGGATTTAGATGTGTACCACCATGTCCAGCTTGCTTCTCTCAATTTCTTTTTCTCTTTCTCTTTCTCTTTTCCTCCCTCTCCCTCCCTCCCTCACTCCCTCTTCCTTCCTTCCTTCCTTCCTTCCTTCCTTCCTTCCTTCCTTCCTTCCTTCTTTTGCTTATTATTATTATTATTTTTTTCTTTTTTTCAGATAGGCCTTCAAGGTGTACTCTAGCAAAGAAAAGCTCCCCTTACATTCTGGCATGGAACTCTGCTTATTTCCCCTTATTGTTGGCAGTCTATCCCTTATTGTTTAAGATAAGCAAAACCAAGTACACAACTGATTTTGTATATTCAAAACCAAGGATTTGTTTAATTTACATTCCTGATACTTAGCAGAGAGCTTGGCACAGAAGTTACTGAGAATATACTTGCTCACTGGATGTCTCCAATGTTTTTTTTTTTTTTTTAAGTCCTATTTTATGTGTATGATTGTTTGTCCGAACACATGTCTGCACACTATGTGTGAGCCTGGTGCAGACTGTTGTGAGCTGCCATGTAGGTGATGAGAGTTGAAAGTACAGTCACTGCTTTTAACTACTGAGCAATCTCTCCAGCCTCTCTACTGAATTATTATGAAAGGCTTTGAGTAAGCATATGGTGTGTGTGTGTATATATGTAGGAAAGGAAATAGATACTAACTGTAGCTGAAGAAAAGACAGGAAGGCTCACCACCAGCGCTATGAAAAGTCAGGTCAGCTGCAAGGTCCCAGCCCAGGACAGAGCCTGCAGATCTGAAATCAGTCTTGGGTTTCATAACCTTCACAGTTTCTGGAGATCAGTCAAGTGTGCACTGATTGGCATCCAGAAAAGCAGCACAATGTACTCATTGACATAGAAGAAAGAAGAGAAGCGCAGCTCGAGGGTAAAACAGTCAAGAAATCTTCAAAGTAGTCACATGATGTGATAGGGCCACAGCCCACTCAGTAAATGGTACAAACTTCCACTTCCACATATAAATTTACATGGAACTCTTAAAATCACTCAGTCCCATCTGCATTTAGTTTAGAAGCAGGAGGGGAGCAAGAAGGGCTCAGCAGTGGTTCCCAACCTTCCTAATATTGTGACCCTTTAATATAGTTCCTCATGTTGTGGTGACCACAACCATTTATTTTTGTTGCTATCTCATAACTGTAATTTTGTAACTGCTATGAATCTCAACGTAAATATATGATATTCAGGATATTGAACTGTGACCCCCAAGTGGTCATGACCCACAGGTTGAGAAACCCTGGGCTAAAAGGGCACATTCTTTAGAGCTATAGACAGTGGAGTGAAGCATGATGGGAACTTGACACAATCTGTGTTGTCACAGGCATAGGTTGAGGAAAGGAAGCACATTCTTGGGAAAAAAAAATGAAGACCTTGCTCTCTGCTCTGCTTAGAACCCAACTCTTGATACTGCATGGCTCAAACAGTAGAGTGCATGAGGTAAGAGACTCATAGTAATACCCATGGCGTATACACCTCATAAGTGCTTGCTACACAAGTATTATTGACAGCATCCTATGCATCCTGTCCCACAAACCCACAGTGCACATATGAAGTAGTTGCAATTAGCTGCCCGATTTTCATTGCTGACACAGAGTTCACACAGCAAATGTGAAAGGGAGGCTCCTATCCCTGTTCGTCTATTTACCACATCAATTACACTGCCCCCTGTCCTCAGACAAGGAGAACTAATTAATGGGGACAGGACTTACCATCCACCAGAAAAGTGAAAAATGTGCAGTGTGTAAGCTCCTGTGCATACGGGTGCTTGTGTGTGTTTGTGTGTGTACTTGCATGTGTCTGTACATGCATGTTCCTGTGTACATGTGTGTGCATGTACATGCATGTATATGTGTGTGCATGTATGTGCCCACATGCTTGTGTACTCATGTGTGTGCATACGTGGAGCCAGGGCTGACTTTGGAAGGTGTTTTTCTCCAGGTGTTGTCCGCCTTGTTTCCCAAGAAAGGGCCTTTCAGTGGTCTGGCACTTTCTGAGATCACTGACTGGTTCGTGACCTCCACCAGTGCTGGAATTACAGATGCATGTTGCCACACATGGCTGTTCTACATGTATCCTGGGAATGCTCTTAGCCCGTATGTTTGCATGATAAGAGCTTGCACACTAAATCATTGCCCAGCATGCTGTGGCATTCTCGAGGTTTCTGACACCAGGGAACATTTATTATCTGAATAGCTATCATGTTAGGCCACAGTCAGTCTTCATTCCTTTCTTTCTTCCTTCTTTTCATTGTTCTAACCTGCCTGCTTCTCTCCCTCCCTCCTTTCTTTCTTTCTCCCCTCTGCTAGAGGACCACTGTCTTAGGTCTTTTCACTGTTCTTCCCATTCTGCTCTTCACAGTAGGTTCTGCACTTGAAATCAGAAGTCAGATCCAGTCCTGCTCAATGACCCATGAAAGTTTAAAAAGTCATTTCAGGCTTCTAACATGATCTAGTTCAACAAAAGTATGCATAGTTATTTAAGAGTAAGCATTTCAAAGAAGAATTCGCACTATAGTGTTTAGGTTTGAATCACAAATAAACTCAAGACAAAACATTAACAAGAACTGTTGCAAAGGCGCCTGAGGAGTCCACTGAAAATTCCAAAGAGAATAAGCTTAATTTTAGGTATATTCAATATTAAGGGTCATCAGTAGGACAAAGATGCCCCAGGAAACCAGGGGAAATGAAAATAAAAGCCGACATGGAAGGGGAAACTCTCACAGGGCCTCAACTACAGACAAAGAGCTAGAGGCGACTAAGGAATCCTAAGAGCGGGAGAAAGAGGTCTCCCATAGGTGAATCCCTTAATTGGTTATCCAATACTATGTGGTCAGCCCTGAAATCATATACACACAAGTAACACTAAGCAAATAGAGGCTGTATTTATATAGTTGTGTGTGTGTCTAACAATTAAAGAAAAAGATGTCACGGTTTCCAGAAGGATGATAGTGGGTATGGGAGGGACTGGAGGGAGAAAAGGGGAGACATTATACAATTATGTTTTTAATAAAAAAAATAGTGTTTATAAAAAGCAAAATAAGGGAGAGATACGAATTTGTTTTCCAAACTGTCACTTAAGGAAATTGTCCAAGGAGGGCCTTGAAGGTTTTACAGACCCCATTGTTCCTTTCACTCCTGCATCCAGGTAAAATGCAAACCAGATAGGAGCAGGTTTTAAAAACACCATTTTATGTCTGAGATAGGCTAGAACTGTTGAAGCAGATCAGATCTCTCATTTTCATATGCATTTACGCATTTAAAAGCTTATGTTATTGACTCTGTTGAATGCCGTGACTTCTGGAGGCCCATTATGGCTCAGTGGATAGCTTTTTATTTGGCATTGTATCAATTTGGAGCTTAGAATGTCATGATCTTAATGTGGATAAGAGGTATGCATGGGAGATGAGCATGGAAAAGAATAAAGAAAGATGCACATGCAGTAGGCAATTTTCAAATGTCATCTTTGAAGCCCAGAAGAGGACAGGTTCCACTTCCTGCTCCGTGCAAGGCACTTCCGTCCCATGCATTGACTCCCATGGTGCTGAAGTGCATGGAGGACCATTTGTCCCTTAAATATCACAGGAGGCCAGTTTTCATTACAGACCTGTGGACCCAAGAGGGAAAGTCACTTAATCTTATTGATAGAGTAGATTTTAAATCTCTAAGGAAGACTGACAAAAAAGCCCCAAAGAGGCTAATCCACATTATTGAGAGATGAAACACCAGAAAAGCCTGGGGGCATCTTCCCCACTCTGCATTTATTCCCATGGGAAGGCACCCCTAGACCAATTGGGTCTGAGCATCTTCTAAGTAAATGCTGAGTTGTTCTATACCTGAGGTACAAGTTTGTAACCTCTGAGCTTTACAACAGGGCTATCCGTGGTTGGCATAAGCCCCAGTGAAACAAACAGAGCCAGGATAATAATTTTGTAACCTCATGTTGACATAACCCACCAGCTTGCTGAAGAGCCCCTCATGTCAAGGAAAGAGAGAAACTATAATGATTTTCAGATACAGTTGACAAGAGACCATTTAGTAAACTTTTATTTTTTTAACTAACAGTATGCAAGGATGTTGTATTCTAGGCTACTAATAATCTCATCAGAATGCAAAAGCAGCGACTGTGTTATAAAACCAACGATCTGTTATATTCTGCAAGAATTTACAAAAGCCTAATGTCATTTACTACACCATGAGAACCATACTTGGGTAAAAAAAAAATAAGACACAACAGAATTCAAAAACTGATTACAGCTGACGAAAAAATAAACTGTGTGAGAATCCAGCGCTTTGAAGGTATAACACATGACTGTTGAATACACGGCGCTGAGAGGTGACTTGGAAAAGGAAGGCATTTGTGTTTGGGAAGGTTTCACTGTGCTGCATCATTTAGGACTAAGGCGGAGTCAGGATACTGAGCCAGGTTAATAGGCGGTATACATGGGTTAGCAGCACAGGTTGTGAGGAACTTACAGACTGAAGAGTTTGTTTCTCTGCTCCAACTCCTACTTTTTTAGCTACTATATATATTTTTTTTTTCACAAAAGTATTTGTAGCAGTCTGAAGTGTAGAGTTTTTGTGACTTAAAATTGAATATCTTTATTAAGGGTCATTTAAAGCAACTTCCATTAAAAAGTCAGTGGCAGATGTCTATTTTACTCCCTGTTTTGGGTGAGATTCAAACATCCTCCTTTGGGCTTTTCTTGTCTTCTTAGGGTCTGTGAATTGTAGCATGGTTGTCCTGTACTTTATAGCTAATATCCACTTCTAAGTGAGTACATAGCATGTGTGTCTTTCAGGGTCTAGGTCATCTCAATCAGGTTGATCTTTTCTAGTTCCATTCATTTGCCTGCAAATTGCATGATGTCTTTGTTTTTAATAGCTGAGTAGTATTCCATTGTGAAAATGTAGCACATTTTCTTTATTCATCCTTAAGTTGAGGGACATCTAGTTTGTTTCCATTTTCTGGTTATTACGAATAAACATGCTATGAACATAATTGAGCAAGTGTCCTTGCTGTATGGTGGAGCATCTTTTGGGTATATACCCAGAAGTAGTATAACCATAGACTACCTCAAGTAGTCTTGAGGTAGAGCTGTTCCCAATTTTCTGAGAAATCTCTAGATTGATTTCCACAGTGGTTGAATAAGTTTGCATTCCCACCATCAATGGAGGAGTGTTCCCCTTACTCCACATCCTTGCCAGCATGTGCTATCACTTGAGTTTTTTTTTTTAAATTACAATTTATTAAAATTTATTCACTTTGTACCCAGCTGTAGCTCCCTCCCTCATCCCCTCTCAATCCTGTCCTCCCTCCCTCTTCTCTTCCCTGCCCCTCCCCTAGTCCACTGATGGGGAGGTCCTCCTCCTGTTTCATCTGACCCTAGCCTGTCAGGTCTCATCAGGACTGGCTGCACTGCCTTCCTCTGTGGCCTCTGTAAGGCTGCCCCGCCCACTCAGAGGGAGGTGATTGTTTTTGATCTTAGCCATTCTGACAGATGTAATATAGAATCTCCACGTAGACATCCAGTTGGACCAGCACCATTTGTTGAAGATGCTGTCTTTTTTCCATTGAATGGTTTTGGCTTCTTTGTCAAAATCAAGTATTCATAGGTGTATGGATTTATTTCTGGGTCTTCTATTTGGTTCCATTGATCCACAAGTCTGTTTCTATGCCAATACCATGCAGTTTTTATTACTATTGCTCTGTAGTACAGCTTGAGATCAGGAATGGAGATACCTCCAGATGATCTGTTGTTGTACAGGATCGTTTTGGAGATTCTGGTTTATTTTTATTTTTTACACTTTATTCACTTTGTATACCCCCATAAGCCCCTCCCTCCTCCCGTCCTAATTTCCCCCTCCCTCCTCCTTCTTCACGCATGCCCCTCCCCAAGTCCATTGATAGGGGAGGTCCTCCTCTCCTTCCTTCTGATCTTAGTCTATCAGATCACATCAGGAATGGCTGCATTGTCATCTTCTGTGGCCTGGTAAAACTGCTCTCCCCTCAGGGGGAGGTGATCAAAGAGCAGGCCAATCAGATTGTGTTGGAGGCAGTCCTTCTTCCCATTACTATGTAACCCACTTACACACTAAACTGCCATGGATTACATCTGCGCAGGGGTTCTAGGTTATCTCCATGCCTGGTACTTGGTTGGAGTATGGGTCTCTGGGAAGACCCCTGTGTTCAAACTTTCTGGTTCTGTTGCTCTCCTTGTGGGGTTCCTGTCCTCTCCATAACCTACTATTTCCCACTTCTTACATAAGATTCCATGCACTCTGCCCAACAGTTGGCCATAAAGTCTCAGAAGAAGAAGAAAGCAGGAAACAACCTAGGAACCTGCCACAGAGGGTCTCTGAAAGACTCTGCCCTGCAGACTATCAAAGCAGATACTGAGATTCTGGGTTTTTTGTTTCTCCATATGAAGCTGAGAATCTTTCTTTCAAGGTTTGTAAATAATTGAGTTGGTATTTTGATGGGAATTGAGTCGAATCTGTAGATTGCTTTTGGCAGGACGGCCATTTTTACAATGTTAATCCTACCAATCCATGAGCACGGGAGATCTTTCCATCTTCTGATATCTTCTTCAATTTCTTTCTTCAGAGACTTAAAGTTTTTTTCAAACAGGTCTTTCACTTGCTTGGTTAGAGTCGAGTACCCCAAGGTACTTTATGTTATTAGTGGCTATTGTAAAGGGTGTTGTTTCCCTGATTTCTTTCTTGGCCTTTTTGTCTTTGGTATACAGGAGGACTTCTGACTTTTTTGAGTTGATTTTTTTTATCCTGCCACTTTGCTGAAGGTGTTTATCAGCTGAAAGAGTTCTCTGGTTGAATTTTTGGGGTCACTCATGTATACTATCATATCATTTGCAAATAGTGACACTTTGACCTCTTCCTTTTTGATTTGTATCCCCTTGATCTCAGATGTAGCCTGTGGTAGCTCAGTAACCAATTGGTTTCCCATAGTAAGGTTAACAGGGACTATTTCTGACAGGAACTCAATGACTGGCTCTTTGACCTCCCACCCCCAAGGGAGGAGTAGTCCTGATAGGCCACAGAGGAGGACTTTGCAGCCAGTCCTGAAGAAACCTGATAAAACAGAGTCAGATGAAAGAGGAGGAGGTCCTCCCTATCAGTGGACTTGGAAAGGGGCAGGGAGGAGATGAGGAAGAGAGGGTGGGATTGGGAGGGAATGAGAGAGCAGGATACAGCTGGGACACAGAGTTAATAAAATGTAGCTAATAAAATTTTTAAAAAATGCAAAAAAAACCCAAAAACAACCCAAAACCAGAATCTCACAGTCATTTTGAGTTCCACAATGACTAAGGATATTGAACATTTCTTTAAGTGTTTCCCTGCCATTCGAGATTCCTCTGCTGAAAATTTTCCATTTAGCTCTGTAACCCATTCTTAATTGTGTTGCTTGGTTTGTTGATGTTTAGTTTCTTGAGCTCTTTATCTATTTTGAATATTAGCCCTCTGTCAGATGTGGGGTTGGTGAAGATTTTTTTTTTTTCCATTCTGTAAGCTGCAGTTTTTTTCCTAGTGCCTTACAGAAGCCTATCAGTTTCATGAGGTCCCATTTATTAATTGTTGATCTCAGTGCCAAAGTTGTTGTTCTGTTCAGGAAGTTGTCTCCTGTGCCAATGAGTTCAAAGATATTTCCCACTTTCTCTTCTATTAGATTTAGTGTGTCTGGTTTTATGTTGAGGTCTTTGATCAGCTTGAACTTGAGTTTTGTGTAGAGTGGTAAATATGGATCTGTTTGCATTTTTCTACATTCAGGCATCCAGTTAGGCCGGCACCATTTGTTGAAGATGCTGCCTTTTTCCATTGTATGGTTTTTACTTCTTTGTCAAAAATCAAGTGTCTGTAGGTGTGTGGGTTTATTTCTGGGTTTTCATGTTGATTCCATTGATCAACCTGTCTGTTTTTATGCCAATACTGTGCGGTTTTTTTTTCTTACTATTGATCTGTAGTACATCTTGAAATCAGGGATGATACCTCCAGAACAATGGGAGTAGGGGATGTTTCTGACTCTGTTGCTTGCCTTTGAATCCCTTTCCTCTAGTTGGGCTGTCTTGTCAGGCCTCAGAGGGAGAGGATATGATAAATTCTAATGCAACTTAAGGTGCCAGAGTGGGTTGGTAACCACTGGGGGCCTCCCCTTCTCTGAGAAGGAGAGAAGAAACTGGGCAAGGAGGATGTGAGGGTGGGACCAGAAGGAAGAGGAAGAAGGGTTTGGGATCAGGTTGTAAAGTGATTAAATGAATGAATGAATGAATGAAACAAAAGGTAAAAAAAAGAAAAGAAAAGAATTTTGCCAAATATAGGGGTTTAAAGGATGGTGTCTCTTCTTGACCCACGCCATTTATTTCAGTAAAATAACCCACCAGTAAAGATAGATAATACAAATAAGAAGTCAAAGGCAGGGATCCTACACTCATGATTTTTATGTAGCTGGGACTCATGGCAGCTTGTTCTCTTGTCCACCTGGTGTCCCATGACCAGTGAATGGGCATAAACAATACTTCGGAACACCATTGGTTCCATACTCTCAAAGAATTCATCGACTCAATTCAGCTCCTTTGTGACACTTTAATTTCATTAAGATTTTTCCATTGATAATCAAATCAATTGCTCTGCCTTTTATTCAGTGATAGAAATAAACCAAAACCAATTTTCTGAAGCTATTTTCTTTTTTCCTTCATATGATAGATCAATAATATGGCCTATCTTCACCATCTATCAATCATTCATTTTATCTATTTATTCATTACCTATTATCTGGATAGATACTAGCTGTCCATTATCTATCTTCAATAAATCTATATACATATATATATATCATATCTATCATCTATTATCTAATTTGCCTATCTACCTACTTATCTATCTCTCATCTGTCTATTTATTATATATCTATCCATTTTGCATCCATCCATCCATCCATCTTTATTCTCTCTATATTATACATCCAATTAATCATTATTTTATCTATCTTTTATTTACCTATGATAATCTATTTATCTATCTATGATATATGCTTATCATCATGTGCAGAGAGGAGAAATTTTTATGTTTTTACAGGTGCTGTATTCTTTGGGAAAAAACTTATTAATTCTATCCTTTAAAAATTAAAAACATTTGAATTGTTCACAAAATCTCCAGGATGAAGGTGTCAGAATGAGAAACACAGTTTTATTCTTAAAGGCACTTTGAGTTTTGTCTACTAGCTTCCAACAAACTGATTCCTTGCAGAAAGCGTATTTCTGGATGCCCTTGAAGTACACTTGGTCTTGCAAACTTAAAGTCATTTTGAAGTGTTGACTAAGGCACCTGTAAGACATCTGGTAATAATGAAGATGGAGCCCTGAATGCTTTGGTATTTTATGAATGAGTTATAGTGCAGTCACAGATGAATCATTAAAGCAAACCTCTATAGAAGGAGGACGCTCATATTTCTTGATTGCTTGGAAGTCGCACATTCTGGTAGCTGTCCAGAAGGAGGCCAAGATCTGTTTTTAGTCCTAATTCCCCTTAGGTGAAATAGTTTGAGAATTATCTGAGTCTAGCCTTGCTTTCCTGAGCTATGCATAGGCATTTCTTGGAGGAGGCACACATATGCATTAATTGTCTACATCACCAAAGGCTGCCATTTGGGTACCCTGGGTGATGGGAGAAAGTAATTTACTGGAAACCTTGCTTTCCATAAGAGCAGCCTCAAGAGCACCCCTTCTTTCTGGTCTCCTCAGCTTTCTTATGTAAAGCAGATTAATCCTCTATTATGTGCTTACAGTTCTATACACATAACTACACCCCATCTCTCAACCTCCCTAAAAGTATGCCTATAAATATACTTGCTTACTGTTTATCTGCCAGATGAGCATGTCCACAGTACATAGAGTTTTCACTTACAACATATAGCTGAAGACATGTCTCAGAGTCGGCTTCCACCGAATGTTCAGTATATGAAGAAGTCCAAGAGAATTAATGTAAAATAAAGCTGCCAGGAAAAGTTTTGCACAATAATATTCACAAGTCAGTAAATCTGGACTGCTGAACACTTAAAAGGGGTGAGAGGATTCCTGACTTCTGGAGGGGAGAAAAGCTGTAAAAGCACACATTTTCTTCTTCAAACCAAAATGCTTGACTACACCAGAGAGGAGATCCTTTTCTAATCCAACAATCAAAAACATGGACAGTGGATCAAAAACATTTCATGTGCTTTCATGACAAGAATATCCATACATAGCCAAAGCTGTCCATACTTTCTGCGGCATGCATTTACCTACTCTTGCATATAGATTCATATATGGACACATGCATGCATATTATAAGTCACTCTATAGATGCTGATAATCAGAGAGATTAGATGATGTCGTATAGTTGCCAAATGGCTGAGAGCAGAGTGGAGCTCTTTAAGCTCATGGTACTTCTTACTCAGTTATTCTTAATGTAAGTAGACAATATTAGCAAGTCCTGCATATTGCCACATCTGATCATCTTTAACTTGTCTCTAGGAGGCTCTTTTTCCTAGGGAGACTTGAGCAAATATATATTCACTGCAAATAGGGCAGTAACAACAGACCAAAGAAATGATTCCACTCAGCTTTGATAAACCAATGGGTGTATTAGGATTACTTACGAGGTCGTAGATGAGCTGTTTACTCACAAGATCATAGGACACTTGGTCAGTTGGATCATACCCAAAAAGCTCCCCCAAGTACGGATGAGGACTCATGAAATGACATTACTGGAGCCCAACTTTTGGGAAGTGCAACCAAAGAATCTCTTCGCCCTCAGTAATTTTCTTGCTTCTACTGTTCATTTATTTGCCTTGAGTGAAGGCACCATGCGAGTCTTTAAGTTTACACATTCCTCCTGAGTCTTGTGAATCTCTCTCCACACTTAGGAGGAAAGTTAAAATCCCGAAGACAAAGCTACAGAACCATGACCTATACTTCAGCTCACAAATCGAGAGTCACCTGGTGCTGAAATTGTGTGCACGGTCATAGAACTGGTAAGGAGGAGAATACCATTCTGGTGGTGGTGAAACCACAGTCAACAACCTGATTCAAAATGATTACTCTGCAGTGATGACTCCCAAGGGCCCCAGTGTCTGATGCCATGTGTGCAAATGAAACCTCTCCTGGCTGAATTTTAAGAACACAATGGATGTGAAGTTTATCGGTTTCTTTCTGTTCATGTGACACAATCCCTGATGAAACCAGAAGAAGAAGGGGCTTATTGTGGCTCACAGTTCCAGGGTACAGTCAGTCATAGTGGGGAAGTCATGGTGGCAGGGACAGGAGGCCACATTGCATCACAGTCAGGAAGTAGAGGGCTGGGAATGCTGCTGTTAAGCCCCGTTTCTCCTTTTCATTCCACCCAGGACTAGAACCTAGGGAATGGAACTGCCCACAAGTAAGTTGGGTTTTCCCACTGTAAGGCAATCAAAATCTCCTGAAGACATGCTCAGAATATAACATAGTCCAGATCTGTCACAGGTGTACCCTGAGACTCCCCTATATAATTCTAGATCCTATCAAGTTGAAAATCAACATTAATCGTTACAAGTAGGTTGTGTGACATATAGGCTTAAAGTGTATAGAGAAATTGGAAGGGGGAGCAAAGGATAAAGAAACAAACATTCCTGCCTGACAAGCATGTATTGGTCAAAATGCTACATTTTGACTTGATTGGCTACAGGAAGGTTCCCAGACCATTAATGATCTCAGCTCTCACTGCTTTGGAGGTGGAGGGTATGAGCCTAAGCTGCAGCTTGTAATGATTTACAACAAAAAGAACCTCATGTATTTACAAAAAAAAAAAAAAAAAAAAAGAAACAAACATTTTGTAAATTTTATCAACTTATAAAGATGGTAAAGTAGGTATGGGGAGGGGATGACAGTAATAACGTTGATAATGATGATGACAGTAGAAGGCATGCGTTCACACAATCTGTCTCTGTCTGACACCTTTGGTTCACTTCCATTTAGCATCTTCCTTCTGGCAGTTAGGATGCAAGAACAGAAATACGTTTTGATTTCTGCCATATACACACTGGTCCCATGTGATGGTAGGTGTTAGATTCACAGGGATGGGAGTATGACCATGGTATCTCCCCATCATTTATTCCCAGAGGGAAAGCAGGTCTGGCTGTCTTCCGCTAGAAAACATTGTCTTCACAGAACGAGTTCATTTTAGCTGTCAGCTGTGGGGTATCTAAGCTTTGCTGCCTGTATGCGACATTGCCAGTAGAATGCCCACCCACCTCCACTGGGGATAAGAATCCCCAGTGGGGAGAAAAGGCAGATTTTAAGTGAGCGAAGCAGCTGTTGTTTTACACAGAAGTGTCAAACGCACAAGCAGATTTCTCATCACCAATTGGTGGTGTCATGGCCGGTGATGTACTTTGTGATTTGTATGTGATTTGAAGAGCAGCAACTGGTGTTATGAGGCTCAAGTTGTAACAACTGTAAACCTGGAAAGTGAGCCACTAACTGGGATTTATTTGATTGCTTCCTGCTGATTTGAAACAGGAGGTTTGCAAGGCCGGTTACTTCAGTACATATTGTTGAAAAATTAAAATAACAGTGTTGCCTCTTAGTGACTTTTTGTTAGTGGTCGAGTGTGTGTAATTATGTTAGGTAGCCGAATCTAAAGAGTTATTCCATGTTAGTTGGGCCTGGTGGCAGTGTCTGTCATCCCAACTGCTCTAGAAGCTGGGGCAGGAAGATCACAAGCTCAAGGCCTCCCTGGGCTAAGAGTTAGTTCAAAGCTATTTGGGGAAACTTGCTGAGATCATATAAAAAATGAAAAACAAAACAAAACCACGTGGGGATACAGTTCAAGGATAAACACTTGGTTAGCGTGTACAAGGTCATAGGTTCAATTCCCCAGTACTACAAAAAGGGGGAAAAGTATGCTATTTAAAAGTTTATAGTTCTTGGGCATAAAATATTGCCATGTTTCAAAATAACTCCAAAACCCTCAAGCATTTACAAGATTTATTTTCAAATGCAAGGAAACTTTATGCTACATGTTTTGTGCTAACCTTGTATCTACTTGTTTACCAACCTACACATCTGTAATTCACCCACGAATCTCTGCAACCACCCATCATCTAGCACTTATTAATTAGTGACTTCTGTAACAGGTGCCCTGCGTTTCACTGTTTGACTTCATAGAAAACTCAAAGGAATACAGTTCTTACAATTCTGTTTTTTTGTTGCTGTTTGTTTGTTTTGGTTTTTTTTTTTTTTTTTTTTTTTTTTGGCTGCCCTGGTCTCACTTTGTAGAACAGGCTGGCCTCGAACTCACAGAGCACTGCCTGCCTCTGGCTGGCCTCAGACTCACAGAGATCTGCCTGCCTCTGCCTCCCCAAGTGCTGGGGTTACAGGCGTGTGCCACTGTGCCTGGCTAGGGGCACAGTTCTTATTCCATGTTTTCTAGAAGCTTCCATTTTTGGACTTCTCACTTATACTGTGAAGAACAAGTGGGCTACCTCAGTTTTGTAGTGGTTTTTAAAACAAAGAAGACTAACCAATGCCGTTTCTCTTCCAATCTACCAAAATCGAAGCATCAAGGTATATCAGAGGTATGAGGTCAACTCTTAGATCTTCCTTAGGACAAAGCCCTGGCTATGTTCAATGTCGATAAAATATGTTATGAGTTGACTTTAAAGTGTAGAAGTGTTGTCTGCTGGCTCCTGGGTTAAACTTGACTCTCATCTGGTGGAAATCTCTTGGGAGGTATTGAAAACTTGAGGAGGTAAGGCCTGCTTGGGGAAGAATAGCTCATGGTGGGCATGCTCTTGGAGACGGAACTTGCTACAGCCCAGCCTAGACTCCTTCTGGTGCTCAGTTAAGCAAAGTGCTCTCGTCCATTCATTCCTGCCCTGGCATTCTTCTTTATGGTGACCTCCAAAGCCATGAAGGAGATAGACCAGGGACTCGAGTCTCTGAAACCATGCATCAACATAAACCCTACCTCTTTCAAGTTATTTCTTCCACTTTTGGTTTTCACAGTGACCGAATGTCTGACTAACAGCCAAGAGCTTGTGATGAGATGTTTCAAAGTCAGCTGTGATAGAGCTTATAAGAAAGCAGGTGGTTTTCAGCAGGAAACAATGCCCTGTAAGGGCATTCACTGTGCTCTGCACTGTTGAGCGTATCTGCTCTTTGCTTTGGTCAGCCTGATCACATGACCCCCCCCCAGGCAGGTAGGAGTTAACATATGTCATCATTGTAAGTTATTGAAAAGTAGTATTGTAATTTCCCCTGGCATGGAGCCATTTTAAACTGACACCATTTTTTTTTTCAGTATTACACTCTCCAGTGTAAGAACCAGGCCAAGGAGGTTGCTGGACTGGCTAGGACAGGAGCCACTAGTTCAACTCCAGGACAGGGTGCTGTCAGCCCAACCTCATCCAAAGCCTCTATATATGAGATATTTCATTGCCATTACCTAGTAATAAGAAGCCATATCTTATCATGAGTTACGGGAACATCTATTTGGGGAACCTTTCTTTTTAGCATCTTTTTTTCTTCCATGCTTTATGAAGTCTTTTTTCCTTCCTACTCTTCCATCTTAGCTAGCACATTGAGTCAATCTCACATGATCATAGCAGCTGAGTTTCAGCCAATCACAGGCAGCCAGGTTCAAATAAGGAAAACACCATGCTTTGGATAAGCCATCTAGCTCCATGCTTATTTCTGCTTTCTAGATGTCGCTTTCTGCACTGTGGATAAATACGACCTGAACATTTGGAAGGACAAATCAGCATGGCGCACCTTTGGTCTAGACTGCTGACAAAGTAAAGATTTATAATGACAACTAAAAGCAGTAAAAGTAAGTTTACACTTTTATAACTTTCTTATTTAACTCTCTATGGCAAGTCCTGTTGCAGGAACTTTGTTACCTCACATTTAATTGTGTAACAAAAAGTAATGGTTCTGATGAATTCACAGGTCACCTCGGGGGTGGTAAAGCAACAGCAAAATTTAGCTACTAGGAGGGTGAATCTCGGGGTTAGATATGCATCAGTGGTTGCTTATTTTATTTAGTCTGTAGCAGGACTTGTGCAGGCCTGACACAAATCCTGAGGATACAGCACATCAAACTTGTAAGAACTGTGGGGGAATGCTTTCACTCCATATCCTACTTTGTCAGAATCGTTGGTCTCTTACTCACAGAAGCCCAGGCTGTGGACTCTTGGGGAGCACAGGGACAGAACCCTTATCTCTTTTCCTATTTGCCTGACATGCCAAGTTCACCCTATTGCGGTTCTAGGTCCTGTGCACATCCTACTTTCTGTCTTTTCTACTAAAGACCATACAACACTGTCTGGAAGATGTTTCTTCTAAATGAATACTAATAAAGAGGCTACCAGATCATCCCATCTCAAAGTGTCTGAACTCTGAGTGATTATCCTCCTTAAAAGAAAAAAAAAGATATCTTGTAATAATAGCTCCTTCAAGTTTCTTTTCCCTGTATCCTTAATTATATTAAATACCCATATATTCCCTCTTTGAGTATTCATTTAGAGAGAGGGTTTTGTAATAGTCACTTTTAATTTATCAGGGTGCAATAATTTGTATTTCCCAATCATCTAGCCAACTTTGCTTCATTATACTATTGTTTCACATGAGTAAGTTAGCAAAGTTTGGATTGATTGACTCTAATTAACTAAAACTGGTTCCAGGCTCTGCACCTATTGTCATGGCAGCTAGCCGCAAAGCCCTAAACTGCTAAGCAATGGCAATAGAAGGTAATATTGATTTGAAAAGTGTAGATAATATGTAACCTTGGGCTTATCAGTGTTTGGAAGACAAACTAAAAGAAGGAGGGAGATGTGTTAGGATGTGTTTCAAGGCTGCTTGGGAGAATAAATTGGAGTTCTCAGTGGGCTCTCTTCAAAGATGCATTGAACTACAAATGAATTCAAAGTTGAGCGGTAGGAAGGCTAAGGATTTCATGGTGTTTGAAACTGTGAAGAAATGAATCACGCTTGCTGACAACCATTCTAGGATCCATCAAAATAAAATAAAACAAACTAAAACTACAACAGAGATGTTTCCAGCTTAACTCTAGAGTTCCAGGTAACTCTTTTACCTAGAGAACCATGTTAGCATTTGAAATCTACACTCTTTGGTGTTGAAACTTTGTAGTTAATAATGATTTTCCACGGAGAATAAATGGCTCTCAGATCATATAGCCAAGCCAGAACAAAACAAACAAACAGCAGCAACAACGAACAGACTGCGCTTAAATCCTGTAAGCATCAACAAACACCTTGCTTGTAGCTCTTGATGTTGAGGGACAGAACACAAGTGAGAACAATTGTCAGGCAGAAGGCCTAAGCTGAGCATTTCCGCTTTCTAGTGCAAGGTACTGTGGCCCCTGTGGCTCCTGAACTTACGCCCCACTTCCCATGCCCTCATGGGTGTCAGCTGCAGCTTACAAGCAGGCCCTTTTTGGTTTGTTTATTTCTGTGCTTGGATGAGGCCCAGAGCCCCCTGTGTGCTAGAGGAGCGTGCTACCCCAGAGCTACATTCCCAGCCACTTCCCATTTGTATTTTTAAATTATTAGGTGTTACGTGCTCCAGGGTCCCTATTTTCTGTGGCACTCTTAGCCGAGCTGCCTTCTCTTTCTATCATTTCTCATACTCGGGTGTGTTCAGCAGAACAGCCTCCATGTGCCAGCAAATGGGTGAAGTGAAAATTTAGCTAATACAGAAACAGAAAATTGGTCCTTTGAGCTGCCACCTCATTCACTCTGTTCCGAACTCTTTTCTGGCTTTGGGGAATGAGGGACAGGTAACAGGTTTTTGTTTTATAGTTGTTGTTGTTTTTTTTTTTTTTAAAGGAAGGCAATGTCTTATGTAATCTAGGCTAGTATGTAGTTGAGTTAGACCTGGAACTCTCTCTCTCTCCGTTTTTCAAGACAGGGTTTCTCTGTGTAGCTCTGACTTTCCTGGACTCACTCTGTAGGCCAGGCTGGCCTTGAACTCACAGAGATCCTCCTCCCTCTGCCTCCCCAAGTGCTGGAATTATAGGAAGGCACCACTGCGCCAGGCGACCTTGAATTCTTGATCTTCTACTTTTAGGATTACAAGGGCCTTTAATGTCAGTGTTGTTTAGAGTTCTCTGGAGAAACTGATCTGATAGGATGTGTGTTTAAATATACACAATTTCTCTGTCTAAATATCTACCTTTATCATCTCTTTCTCTCCCATACACATACACACACACACACACACACACACATACACACTCACATACTCCTCTATCTAGCTACATATCTAGCCTGTATTGAGAGATTTAAGTTAAATTATAGGCTCACATGATTGTGGCAGGCTGGTGATCTCACACTCTTTGAAGCGGGCTGGCTGAGGCCCATGTGAGAACCATCCCTTCCCCTACCTTCCAGTCTGGGGCCACTTGCTGCAGAATTTTCTCTTGTTCTGAATAAATCATCCATCTAGACCTTCAACTAACTGAGTAATTTCCATCCACACTGTGGAAGGCATGGGCTTTACTCAAAGTCCATTGATGCAGATGTAAACCACACCCACAGTCACTCTCAGCTGTAGGCAGGTAATGGCTTAAAAATATTTGGGCATCATATCCCAGTCAATTGACTGTAAGTATCTGTCACACGGCTTAACATCTACACAGTGCCTTTCTTACTGTAGAGTTACAGCAAAGGAAGATGAGTAAGAGAGGAACAATGTTGTTTGCAAAAACAGACAGAGGAAAAAAATGCTCCTGATTTTTCCCTGGTTTTGGCATTTTTCAAAGGCCCACCAAGAGCTGTACAGATAACAAACATCTGTCTTTTTTACTATCTTAGTGACATGATGCTTTCACCTGTCTGTAAATAAATGCAGGTAGGGTTCCTCCTGCCCTGGGCCCCTGGGCAGGAGGAAGACTGAGATGACTCATCGAATATGAGAAGTAGGCACAGCTCTGCTCAGGCTCCTCTCTAGCTTCTTCTAGTGGAAAGTCGTGGTATTGCATACACATATAACAGGCTTTCTGCCTGTTTTTTTTTTTTTTTTTTTTTTTTTTCCCAGAATTTCAATCAGCAGTCCAGAAGATCTTCTGCTGTATGTGCTATTCCCAGGCCTCCTCAGCAACAGTTACAACAAATTCATGTCTCACAAAATAAAAATGGTGTATATTGCCTCTTGCTAATTAAGTATTTATCGCCAATAAATGGATAACTAATTCTGTAAGTCTTTTTTAAATTTAAATTTTAATATTAAGTATAGTTTATCCACTTTGTATCCCAGCTGTAGTCCCCTTCCTCATTTCCTCCCAATCCCACCCTCCCTCCCTCATCACTTTCCATGCCCGTTCCCAAGTCAACTGATAAGGAAGGTCTTCTCTTCCATCTGACCTTAACCTATCAGGTCTCATCAGGACTGGCTGCATTGTCTTCCTCTGTGACCTGGTAAGGTCCTCTCCCCTGAGGGAGAGGTGATCAAAGAGCCAGCCATTGAGTTTATGTCAGAGACAGTCCCTGATACACTAACCAGGGAACCCACTTGGACCCTGAGCTGTCATGGGCTACATCTGAGCAGGTGTTCTAGGTTATCTCCATGAATGGTCCTTGGTTGGAATATCAGTCTCAGAAAAGACCACTGGGCCCAGATTTTTTGGCTCTGTTGCTTTCCTTTTGGAGTTCCTGTCCCCTCCAGGTCTTTCTATCTCCCCCTTCTTCCATAAGATTCCCTGTACTCTGCCCAAGGTTTGGCTATGAGTCTCAGCATCTGCTTTGATATTTTGCTGGGTAGAGTCTTTCAAAGACCCTCTGTGGTAGGCCTCTGTCCTGTTGTCTGTTTCTTCCCTCTTCTGAAGACCATCTCATTTGCCATTCTGAGTGACAATTGATCATCGTACTCAGGGTCCTCCTTCTTGCTTAGCTTCTTCAGCTGTGCAGACTTTAGTATATTTATCCTATATTATATGTCCTATATCTACTTATGAATGAGTAGATACCCTGTGTGTCTTTCTGCTTCTGGAGTACTTCACTCAGGATGATCTTTTCTAGTTCCCACCATTTGCCTGCAAATTTCGTGACTTACTTATTTTTAATTGTTGAGTAGTATTCCATTGTGTAATTGTACTACAATTTCTGTATCCATTCCTCCGTTGATGGACATCTGGGTTGTTTCCAGATTCTAGCTATTACAAATAAAGCTGCTATAAACATGGTTGAGCAAATGCCCTTGTTGTATGCTGGAATATATTTTGGCTATATGCCTAGGAGTGTTATAGCTGGATCTTGAGGACGTACTATTCCTAATTGTCTGAGAAGGTACCACCTCTGCATGCCTGGGATGAAGCCTATTTGGTCGTGGTGGATGATATCTTTGATGTGTTTTTTGATTTGGTTTGCAAGTATTTTACTGAGTATTTTTGCATCAATGTTCATAAGAGAGATAGGTCTGAAGTTCTCTTTTTTTGTTGGGTCTTTGTGTGGTTTAGGTGACTGTGGTTTCATAGAAAGAGTTTGGTAATGTTACTTCTGTTTCTATTTAGTTTGAAGAGAATTAGAGTTAGCTCTTCTTTAAAGGTCTGGTAGAATTCTGTGGTGAAACTGTATGGCCCTGGGCTTTTTTTGAAGGGGAGACTGTTGATGACTGTTTATATTTCCTTGGGGGACATAGGCCTATTCAAACTATTTACCTGATCTTGATTTAATTTTGGTAAATGGAATCTATCAAGAAAAATGTCCATTTCATTTAGATTTTCAAATTTTGTGACACATAGGCTTTTGTAGTAAGACCTAATGATTGCTTGGATTTCCTCAGTGTCTGTCATTATGTCCCCCTTTTTATTTCTGATTTTGCTGATTTGGATAGTTTCTCTTTGCCTTTTAGTTAGTTTGGCTAAGGGTTTGTCTATCTTGTTGATTTTCTCAAAGAACCAGCTCTTTGAATTGTTTTCTTTGTTTCTAATTCATTAATTTCAGCTCTGGGTTTGATTATTTCCAATCATCTACTCCTCTTGGGTGTGTCTGCTTTTTTTTTCCCTAGGGCTTTTAGGTGTGCCATTAAGTTGCTTGTATGAGATGTGTCAAACTTCATTCTGGAGGCACTTAGTGCTATGAACTTTCCTCTTAGCACTGCTTTCATTGTGTCCCATAAGTTTTGGTAAGTTGTGCCTTCATTCTCATTGAATCTTAGGAAGTCTCTAATTTCTTTTTTCATTTCTTCACTGACCAAGCTGTCACTGAGTAGATAGTTGTTTAGTTTTCATGTGTATGGAGGCTTTCTGTTATTTCTGTTGTTGTTGAGGTCTAGTTTTAGGCCATGATGGTCTAAACAAGGGATTATTTCAATCTTCTTGTATCTGTATCTTGTATCTTGTATCTGTTGAAGATTTGCTGTGTGCCCTACTAGATGGTCAATTTTTGAGAAGGTTCCATGAGGTGCTGAAAAGAAGGTATACTCTTTTGAGTTTGGGTGAAAAGTTCTGTAGACATCTATTGAGTCCACTTGATTTAGGACCACCGTAAGTGACATTATTTCCCTATTTAGCTTCTGTTTAGATGATCTGCTCCTTGGTGAGAGTGGAGTGTTGAAGTCTCCCACTATTAAGATGTTGGGATCAATGTGTGATTAAAGCTTTAAGAATGTTTCATTTACAAATGCCGGTGCTCTTGTATTTGGGGCATAGATGTTTAGGATTGTTATGTCCTCCTAGTGGCTATTTCCTTTACTGAGAATGAAGTGCCTCATCTTTTTTTGATTAATTTTGGTTGGAAGTTTATTTTATTAGATATTAGCATCGCTACCCCAGCTTGTTTTCTGGGTCTGTTTGCTTGAAAAACATTTTTCCAGCCCTTTACTCTGAGGTAGTTTTATCTTTCTTGCAGAGGTGTGTTTCTTAGATGCAGCAGAATGTTGGATCCTGTTTCTCCAATCATTCTTTTTGTCTGCGTCTTTTTATTGGAGAGTTGAGTCCATTGATGTTGATAGATAATAGTGACCAATGAACGTTAGTTGCTTCTATTGTTGTATTGTGGTGTTACTGTGTTTCAATGTTTGTTTTAATTCTTTGTTGTGAAGTTATCTATATCTTGTGTTTTCTTGGGTATAGTTGATTTCCTTGGATTGGAGTTTTCCTTCTAGTATCTTCTGTAGGGCTGGGTTGCTGTGTAGATATTGTTTAAGTTTAGTTTTTACATGGAATATTTTGTTCTCTTCATCTATGTTGATTGAAAGCTTTTCTGGGTATAATAACTTTTTTTTTCTCTTAGAGTCTGCATTATATCTGCACAGGCCCTTCTGCTTTTATAGTTTCTGTTGAAAAGTCTGGTGTGATTCTGATATGTCTACCTTTATATATTAAGTTACCTTTATATATAAAAAATTGGCCTTTTTCCCTGGCTGCTTTTAATATTTTTTCTTTGTTCTGTAGATTTAATATTTTGACTATGATGTGATGTGAGGAGCTTATCTTCTGGTCTAGTCTATTTGGTGTTCTGTAGGTCTTCTCTTTAAGTTGGGAAAATTTTCTTCTATGGTTTTCTTGAAAATATTTTCTGAACCTTGAAGCCTAGAATCTTCTTTTTGTCTATTTCTATTATTCTTAGATTTCATCATTTCATGATGTCCTTGATTTCTTGGATGTTTTGTGTTCGGAACATTTCCGATTTTTCTTTTTCTTTGAGAGATGTATCCATTTCTGCAACTGTATCTTCAACACCTAAAATTCTCTCTTCCATCTCTTCTATTCTGTTGCTGATGCTTGCCTTTGTGTTTCCCAACCTTATCTTTAAGTTCTCCAGTTCAAGGGTTTTCTTTGTTCATATTTCCTTCTTTGATTCTAATTCTGTTTTCATGTCTTGCACCATTTCCTTCATCTGTTTGAATGTGGATTCCTGTCTTTTCATGATGGCCTTTATTTTTTTTTCTCTCTCTATTTGCCTCTACTTGTGCCTCTACCTTTGCCTCTATTTGTTTGGCTGTATTTGCCCATGTTTCTTTTAGATCTTTGTTCATTTCCTTTTTGTGTGCCTCTAATAACTGGATAGCTTTAAAATAATTTTCCTGTGTTTCTAATGAATTAAAGTATTCATTGATTTTGGGGTTGCTGGTGAAGCCATAATGTCCTGATTTTTGTTGGATGTGTTGTTAAGCTGACCTCTAGCCATCTGGTTATATGTAACCTTTGTTGTTTTTTTCCTGGAGTCTGTACTTCAGACTGGGTCTGTCTTTCTCTGGTGTCTGTAGTATTCTCCAGGAAGATGAAAGCGTTTGAGAGTGGATGTTGGTGTTTAAGCTGTAGCTAAGGGAGGAAGGTTACAGGCACTTATGGGCAAGGGCAGGCATGTGCATGGCAGTGTGCCTTGAGGGAGAGGGTGCTAGAGAGTGTAGAGGCTTGGAAGGGTGGAGCTTAAGTGTGGGAGGGGTTGCTGGTGTTGGAGATGTTCAAGGGCGCAATGTGCATGCACAGGTTCACTCAATGCCTCAGTGGCCTATAGGCCTGTCTTACTGTCCTCCTGGTTTTCAGATTTGTCTGGGCTCCAGGAATTGTTTGCCTGGACTCCACGGGGAGACCCACAGAAAAGGGGCTTTAATGTTGAGTACGCTGTCCCATGGATCCCTATGTTGCCACAGTGTGGCTGTGGGTAGAAGTGATCTGATGTCTGGCTGCTAGCATGGAGGGACCCTGGATCTGGGGCTCTGTAAGCACTCACTTAAAGGCACACTCACTAGCTTCCAGGTCTAATCGGAAAGCATGGGGGTTTCCCCTGTTCTCTACTCTCAGATTTAGGCCTGCAGAGGCAAGTGAGAGTGTAGAAGATCCATCAGCTCAGTGGTCTCCACTGTTTGGCCTCTGGACAGGGAGGTCTGTACTTGGTGCAGCTGCCTCTGCTGTCTCAATCATGGAGCACAGAGAATCCTGCATGAGCTAGCTGCCGCCTGGCTGTAGCCATGGCTCTGGGAGGCCCTCCTGTACCTTTTCTGTCCCTGAGCACAGAGGCTCGTTCTTGGGGTAATCACCTCTGCTTCAGCAGAGGAGGGAGGACCATGCTTGGGGGGGCACTGCTGGCCACCTCCTCCAAGCAGGGAGACCTGTGCTTGGGGCAAGGAGAAATGCAGGGGGATTGAATATTCACCACTATCAGTCTCCAGAGACTTCCACGGGTTACCTGGATCCAACTGTCCTAGTTCCCGGGTTGTCCCCTCTTACCCAGGAAGCCTCAATGTGGATGTTCTGACTTCAGCTGCCCCTCCACTCTCCAATTTCAGAGTTTCGGATTCTGTGCCCCTCAGATATGGTGCACCTTACTCGCCACCATCTTGGATCCCCCAGAATTGCCTTTTTAAAAAAATTCAAACCATTTTACCTTCTTCTCCCCAATGTCTTGTTTTCTTAGTGCTGTTTTTTAAGTTTAATTAAAAAAAACAAAAACAAAACTAGAATTCAGCTTTCTTAAAGCTGTATAAGAACATAGAGGAATTTTTTTTAAAAATATAGATGAACTTATTTTGAGCTATTTCTGGTAAATGGAGTAGATTCTGGTGTTAGCTACCTTTCTGCTGCTATGGCCTAAAATAATAAAATTACAAAGGAAACAGGTTGACATGGCTTACAGTGTCAGGGGCTTCTGTCCATGTTTGATTGGTTCTATTGCTTTGTTATAAAGTAGCACTTATGGCGGAAATAGCTTTAAAAACCCTTTGTATCGATTCTTTGTAAATTTTACATCATGCACCCCAATCCCACTTATTTCCCCATCTCACTGTATTTGCCTCCCACACTTGAAGCCTACCCCCAAAGAGGGGGGGGGAAGAAACAACAACAAAGAAAACAACAAACATCTCACTGTGGAAGCTGCAGTTTGTCATGGTGTGTCACACATTCTTTTGTCTTTTTTTTTTTTTTTTTTTTTTTTTTTGGAGGCAGGGTTTTTCTGTGTAACCTTGGCTGTTCTGGAACTCACTCTTCAGAGCAGGCTGGCCTATGGACCCACAGAGATCCTCCTGCCTCTGCCTCCCTGAGTGCTGGGATTAAAGGCATGTCTCACCACCCTCTAGGCTTGTCCAAAGAGTTTTGCTTGCAAATATTCATTGCAATGAATGAGTCATTGGTCTTGTTCAAGGTCTCTGGCATCTGTGACAAGATCAATACTGGATCCTTACTGAGACTTTTCTCGGATGTCCTGCTGTTGCCCTGTGTCACGGAGAGCCTGCTGCTTTGGACCTGCAGGCCTGCCCCCTTCACGTGCTCTAGCAGCTCATAGATGGGTAGAGGTTGGGGTGGACAACTCAAATCCCTGGATCTGGGCCTGGGTGGAAGTTGGTGGTCAGCCCTGCAGCTCTCCAGCACTGCCCATGTCAGCTCACCCTGTGTTACAGCCAGAGAGGGGCAGGACCTGCTCTCCCACTCTCGTGGCCTCAGAGCAAGATCACTGGCATGCTGCGGGTGGCATTGATGGGCAGAAGCACATCTCTTCTCAGCAGATGAGGGCCGAGCCAGCTCTCCCACCCTTGAGGGTTGACTCACCAGTGCCCTACCACCAGGGCAAGGAGTGGGGCCACTTTCCAGAGTGTCATGATCTGTGAGGGGTGAGGTCAGCTCTTCTCAGCCCTTGGACATCAGCTTGGTCCTAGGTGGCAACGTAGGCCAAAGACTGTCTGCATGTCTTTGGTGGTAACATGGGCCACAGCCATCGACACAGACCCCTGTTGCTGCATGGCCGCAGACCTATACATGGCCCTCAGTGGCTCTATGAGCTGGGCCTCTGGGTGTCTTCCACCTGCCCAGGCCATGTGTTGGCAGGGAGACCTCTCCATAAATAACTCTAAAAACTTATATTTAATATCTATTTTTTGCTTGACATTAGTTACTTTTAATATCTTAATTGCCCAGTAGCTGCAGAATGAATGCATATAGGCTTCACATTAAACTAAATGGTATTTTTCCATAAAATATTCGAGTTATCAAGAGAGAAAACCTGTTAGCCCCAGCCAGCCAGGAGTTTGGATTGAAAAAAGCTTTGTTTGGTCCTAGCTTCTGCTCTGCCCCGTCAGCTGTTTGTGACGTCATGTGTATAAGCACCTCACTGTCTTTGGTACTTTCTTTGGATTTTAATTGTCTGCACACAGTATATACAACGAACACAAGCTGATGTTAGTTCTCTGCTTTCTAATTTAGTAACTTGTCTGTCATCACTAACAATGGGAAGTCTGAACTCTGCCCCCCACCTCTTTTATTCTGATGCGAGGTTACTTTGCTTACTATAAAAGAAGGCCACAAAAGCTAAATATATGTCTACTTGAATGATGGCTTTATAGCAATAAAATGAACCCACAGGGGCTAATGACTCTGCAATCAGCTTTTTCAACCACTTTTTATATTGGGCATAATTTTCTCTCTCTCTCTCTGAGAGATTCTACATCATTTATCACTAGACTAACATGAGTGAAAGGGGAAAGGCAAGAGCTGAGATTAGAGGCCACTGCCTGGCTGCTGTGAATTCATATAGTGAATTTGCCTGGAGGAGATGATTCCACGTTACAGACTGGCCCAGCTGTTGTTCAAGCTCTTTTTTGGTTTAGAATTCTTAGTTTGGCATTGGTTGAAGAAATTGCATTTTAAGAGCATTTTGTTTGTATTTTAAAAATGAGAACTCCACAGTTCATCAGGTCAGTACTATCCTTTATAAGCTCCTTTTAATGGTCTCTGATATCTGGTCGCCATTAAGAAAAAGCTATCAAATCCTTTCTATTGTGTTATATGAAAACTGATGTTGGTTAAATCTGGCACTGTGCTCTCTCTCTCTCTCTCTCTCTCTCTGTGTGTGTGTGTGTGTGTGTGTATTGCAATCCTAGCACTGGAAAGCTGAGACAGAAATATAGAAATGTCTTGGGTTCAAGGCTAGACTGCACTAGACTGCACTAGACTGCACTAGACTGCACAAGGTTAGATTCCATCTCAAAACAAAAACAAAATCAAACAAACAAAAAACCCCCACCAAAACCAAAGAATGAAATAGGAGAAAAAAAAAAGAATTGGTTTCAGATTAGTCTGAGGTGAGGTAATATTGCTACATGGTCTTCCAAGTAGACAGCACCAATTTTTACCCTCACTAACATGGTAACGAGCCATAAGGTGATCACTCATCACATTTTAACTTCACAAAATCCCGATATTTTCTCCCTCCCATTTTTGCATGTGTGTCATTTCCTCTAAAGTGAGAACACTTTCCAGCTCATTCCAGGAGACCAGGATTGGAATCCCACCTTCTGACAGAAATTGTTACCAGGGTTGTTGTAATCAAAGCTTAAGCTTTGACAGCCCTAAGAATCCAAGCTTTGCTGCCTCCTGCCATCAACAGCTCAGTCAAACAAGCAACAATTAAAAGAATAAAACAGAGACTTATTAAACATGACCAAATTGGGAAGATGAGCAAAGATGTTTAGTGACTATCCAAGTTCTTTTCCTACCGATGTTTCAGGTTCAAATACAGGGCACATAATTAAGCAGTCTTGGTCAAAATGTGGCCAGGCACATCATCAGTATCTTAGCTCCAGTCTCTTCCATGTAAGGGTCTGGTAAGTTGTCAGAACTGTGTGAGATCAGTTCCTGGGAGACAAGTTATCTTCTAACGGGCACAGTGGTTCAGTCTCTTCTTTCTCTACCAAGAGGATGAACACAAAGGCTGGCTACACTTAGTAAAGAAAGAAATGAAGAGAACCTAAAATGCTAATGCAACGTTGCTGAGAATGTCCAACAGGAAAACAGTATGGAATGTAATTTGGTGATGTTTTAAAAAGTCAGGTATGTAACTACTACATGATCAAGACAATCCATTTTTGTGAATTTTTGCAAGAGAATGAAACATTTCAAAATTTGCTAATGAACAGCTATAGCAGTCTTATTCATAATAGCAGAAGCAAACCAGACTCTCACCAACAGATGCTAAGTGCCACAATTTGTGAGGCATGTATGATGGGCTTTCCATGGGGAACTTGAATTGCATTAATAACATATACTAAAATGTGACAAAGGTTAAAATATTTGACTGAAGAAAATAGTAAAAGTTTGGGTAAATATGGTATGATGATGCTTATATAAAAGTATATGAAATACAAAAAACCAGTTTTGGGTGAATATGTCACTGCGATAATGATTTCATAGATGTGAAGACATTCAATTTTGCATTCAAATATATGTAAATATATGTTCTTTATTTCATGTTGATTATATATTATTAAAATTGAAGAGAGAGAAAGAGGAAGGGAGAGAGGGGAGAGAGAAAGAGAGAGAGAGAGAGAGAGAGAGAGAGAGAGAGAGAAAAGGAAACAGCACAACTGAGAGCAAACAGCTCTACTCCAGGGAATTCTGCTTTAGTAAGAAGCTAGCTAATAGTCTTTCTGGAAAACATGCTTATTAACGTAGTTCATTTAATATTTTAATTTTTGAGGTTATAATGCAATTTATATCATTTTACACTTTCTTTCTACCTGTTCCCCACAACCCTCCACTATTTCCTTCTTTACTCTTTTTCAAATTACTGGCTTCTTTTTTCATTAATTGTTAACATTAAGAACACTTCTGAATGACATCTGTACACCTTTTCTCTTAGCCTCTTTCTTTCCTCCTCTCTTCACTTCTTTTACTCCTTTCACTGTGAGAATGAAACCTATTTTTCTCAAGAATCAGCAAAGACTATATTCTTTTCTAAACTTTAAAAATTTATACTTATTTAGTGTGTGTGCATGTGCAAGCTTGTCACCATGTACATGGAAGGGTCAGAGAACATTTTACAAGAATTTGTTTCTCTTCTTCCACCTTATGTGTCCCAGGGATGAAAACTGGATCACCAGGGTTGGCAGCAAGCACCTTCACCCACTGAGCCATCTCACTGACCCAAGATGCTCACACGTGAAAATAACTCTGTACATTTCTTGGGTAGAAGGGGATATCATATTACCTAAAACATCAGGAGAAAAGGAAGCAAAATAAAGAGGGCAGCAGCTTTCTACCAGAAATGAGCAGAGCTTTGGCAACGAAGGAAACAACAACAACAACAACAACAACAAAGGAGAAATGATGGCAGGAAATGTGCCGTGTTGCTGACCTTGCATGGAGACATCTGGCGCCCGGCTTTGGCTGGTTATGGTTGTGTTACTGTGACATAATACCTCCCTGGAAAGGATCTTTGGGTCAGACTCAGGCCAGAGAAAGGAGCAGCTGCTGGACACATGTGGAGAAGAATTTGTTATGTAGGACAGAACTGTTAATAAGCAACTTCAGATAGAGGCCTTGTTGGTAATTTTGAGGAAGCATTATATTGCCCAGATAAAGAAGAAGGTACTCACGCCGTATTTGGGTAATTTCGTCTGAGTTTTAACAGAATTCAGATGTCAACATGACACAGCATTGTGCTCTCACAGGGCTCAGTTAACTGGCACTTAGGGTGAGAATAAGAGTGATTGAAGGTAGGGAGGAGAGACTTTGCCTCAGAATTTCTGCACAGGGACAGCTCAGGGTGGCATATGGCAGCCATGGGTCCATGGGTATGGTCTTGAAGGTGTGTGTGTTAGTTTTTCTACAAGACTTACATAAAAATTCAAACATGCAATGAAAAATAACACAGTAATATCCAAGTAGGAGTGTTCTGGCTGCTTTTATGTCAATTTGACACAAGCCAGAGTCATCTCAGAGGAGGGGACCTCAATTAAGAAAATACCTCCATAAGATCAGTCTGTCTGCAAGCCTGTTGGGCATTTTCTTAATTAGTAATTGATGGGGGAAGCCCAGCCCATTGTGTGTGGTGCCATCCCTAGGCTGATCTGGTTTCTTTCTTTTTTTCTTTTTCTTTGTTTGTTGTTTGTTTTCTGAGACAAAGTTTCTCTGTGTAGCCCTGGGTGTCCTGGACTTGCTTTGTAGATCAGGCCTTGAACTCACAGCGAACCGCCTGCCTCTGCCTCCTTGAGTGCTGGGATTATAGGTGTGTGCCACTGTGCCTGTCTTTCTTTGTTTGCTTTTTGAGACAGGGTTTCTCTGTGTAGCTCTGGCCATCCAGGAAAAAACGCTGTAAATCCGGCTGACTTCAAACTCAGAGATGTGCCTGCCTCTGCCTCTCAGGTGTTGGGATTAGAGGTACATGCCACCATCATCTGGCTTGGTTCTGGTTTCTGTAAAAAGCAGGTTGATCAAGATATGAGAAGCAAGCCAGTAGGCAGCACCACTCCATGGCCTCTGCATCAGCTCCTGCCCCCAGGTTCCTGTTTTGCTTGAGATTGTGTCTTGATGCCCTCCAGTGATGAACAGTTGCTATGGAAGCAGAAGTCAAATATAGCCATTCTTCCTCAAGTTTCTCTTGGTCATAGTGTTTTATCACAGCAATAGTGACCCTAAGAAAGATAGGCGGTGAATATAGAGATGAGAGTGGATGAATGATGCTGTAACTACCCTCTCCAACATCTCAGGAAGAGAAGACCCTGTTTAGATTGCCTTCTTGGGATAGTTTGTCTGTCTCTCTCTCTCGTGTGTGTGTGTGTGTGTGTGTGTGTGTGTGTGTGTGTGTGTGTACAGGTGTAACTGTGACATGGAGCATTTATGGAGATCAGGTGCTAACTGTTGGGAGGCAGTCAGTACTCTTCTTATACAGTATGGGCTCCATGGATGGAACTCAGGTTGTAGGGTTGGTGAAAAGTGCCCTTACCCAGTGAATCTTTTTAAGGGCCCACATTTACCTCTTTTAAATGGGACCTCGAACCATGGGACGGTGCCACCCACATTCAGGGTGTGTCTCCCCTCCCCAGTTAAACCTCTCCCATATATACCCAGATGCGGTTCTCCACCAGGCTTCCAGGTCTGTCAGGTTGGCAGTGAAGGTTTCTCCGCGCGTCCCATGATAGTGAAGATTAACCCTCATGCTTCTCACTAACCAGATTTCTAGAACTAAGATGATCTTAGTAAGCTGTTGTAGGAAGTTATTATTATTTACTATTGATTTATCTTCTAGTAATGCTGCTGTTTATCTTAAACAGCTGTATAACCAAATCATCACACAGAGACTGGGTTTTTAGTTAACCTAGAACACAATGCTGGGCAATATTTACTCCCTCCTAAATTTCCAAGCCCTCAGTTTCCTAACATTTAAATTTCCCACATTATACTTGCTTTTTGTGAAATCTTAGGTCTGGTTCATGCTCCACGTCCTCCAAGATCTCTCCTCCAGCTCTGCTCTCCTAGCTCTCCTCTCACCCCTTCTCCTCCTTCTCCTCCTCCTTCTCTCCTGCCTTCTAGCTCCTCCCCTCTTTTCTGTCCTCTGGCTCCTCCCTGCTCAACATTGTGTCTAGTTGCTTTCATTTTGTTCCTGTTTACACAAAAGTTGAGACAGGATGCTTAGAATGAGTATCACAATGCAATATCCAGATTGAAACCAGAGAGTTGGGGGTAGGGTGGGGGAGAAATCAGTATTTGAATGAACAAGGGTAAAGTGTATACATTAAAAAAATAACATTATACCAACATTTCCCCCTTTAAGTCCAATAAAAGGCTCCTTTTCTTTCAATACAATAATAATTATGAAAACTGTTAGGTAAAATCCTACATGTGCAATGTCCAGTCCATGTGTATTTAGCACATGGAGAGGGTATCTTAGGAGAAAGCATCTGATTATCCTATCTATCTTGACAAGTTTAAAGTTCTATACCTAAATTAACTTTTATCCTTATTGGTATTATCTATATGAAAAGATTTCTTAACTTCTAAACAACTTAAGCTTAAATGTGGTACTGTAACTATTTGGTCTTCAACCCCATCAGAGACTTGAGAAGGAATAAAATTAGTTATGAGGGTAAATAGGAAGTGCATGTTAGCAGCTTCCAAAAAATAAAAATTGACAGAGACAGTTTGCTGCTGAACAATCACCCATAACTCTCTATAACGTTGGAGCATCATCTTCAGCCTTCTGGCTCAGAATATTTTGACAGGATATATGTGAAGCAGGAACTATTTAGGACTTGCTTACCCTGTAATAACCACTTACAACAAATGGCGCTCAACTAATCTAAGTATCCACACCCTTTAAATCATACTTTATCATAATTTGGTGGAGGGCATAAGCTCCCAGTGATGCAAACCAAACTTAAAATCTAAAAACTCCCAGGTCAGTTACTGTCTCTTTAAGAGAGGCTCTTAAACCAGCCCAGGAGCAAAAGCAGCCTCCTGTGGGCAGACCTGAGACTTCCATAACAAAACTGGCTGCTGCTACAGTTTAACTAAGGGGTAAACAAGCATGGCTCTTTTATACTGTGGCTGGCTCAACTGGCTCAGCTTCACAGCCATGGCAGGAAAGAAAGGAACTGGAGGCAGACAAACCTCTAGACAGAGTTTGCCCTAAACTGCATGTAAAATAAAAATTGCCATGGCAGAGGGTGTTTTTATCTCTTTTGGCTTCATTTTGGCTGTCATATTCATGGATCTGGTTGCAATATGTTTAATGGTGTTGGTTCTTCTCCATGCCTTCTCCAAGAAAGTTCAAGGAGAAAATGGGGAAAAAGCCAAGGATTGGGGTACTAAGTTACAGACAATAGTACTCATCCAAATAATTAGGTTAATAAGGGCTAAAATTCAAAGCTCTCTGGCTGCAAGTTATTTGTCAGCTCTTTCTGGTAAGGGTCCGCCAATTTACTGAAACATAAACTAAAATAACCAACTGGGCTTTGTTTGTTACAGCGTAAATTGGCACAACTGATTCCAAACTTAAAAATTTCTTGTCTCTTTGTTTGACTTTAATAAGGCTTTGAGTTACAAATAAACTGATTTGAAACTATATATATCTGAACAAGATGGTGAAGGCACATGCCTTTTTTCCCAACACAAAGTAAAAAGAAACAGGCAGATCTCCTGAGTTCTGGATCAAGCTTATTTACATAATAAAAGCTAGGATGATAACTCCTGCTGTTTAGCCACTTACAAAGATACTCTAAGATTCAAAATGACAAAATTTTCCTCAAGGTTACCAAGTAAATTCTTTTTTCTTAATAATAGATGTTATAACCTTACTGACCTAAAGGTGGGATTCACATCATTTTTAGGTTTATGTAAAGATAGATAATGTCACACTGCTCTGGAAACTGCCTTATCCTTTTAAATGTGAGACATTTTCACAGGGGAATAATGTTGGTTGTGCCTATGTAAAAAGACACAAGAGGTTTAAAGATGGCAAAATACATGCCAACCTAGTTTAGTCTTAAGAACTCAAAATTATAATCATATGTTTAAAAAACAAAACTGTCCATCCCATATTAAAAAGAGGGCAAGCCAAAGAATAGCCACAATCAATGTAAAGCCCAGGTGCAAGATGCCTAGTGTATGCTTAAATGCTAAAGATAAGAAGGAGTTTAAGTAAAGTTCGGCTATAAAGACATAACTGTCCACTCTGTATAAAAAAGGGGCAAACCAAAAAATAGCCACTATCAATGTAAAGTCCAGGTACAAGATGCCTAGGATATACTTAAATGCTAAGGGTAAGAGAGCTTATATGCTAATACTAAGAGAGTTTATATAAATGCTAGTGGTAAGAGGGAGTTTAAATAAAGCTTGCCTATAAAGGCATAACTGCCCATCCTGTATAAATAAGGGACAAGCCAAAAAATAGCCACAAACAATGTAAAACCCAGGTACAAGATGCCTAGGGTACGCTTAAATGTTAAAGGTAAGAGGGAGTTTAAATAAAGTTTGGCTATAAAGGCATAACTACCCATTCTATATATAAATGGGGATAAGAAAATAGCTACAACATATATAAAAATCTAAGGCTAAACCTCAAAACAGGTACAAGATACCTATGGTATGCTTATATTTTAAATTAAAAAGGAATTTATATAAAATTTACTTAAAACATGCATTTTCTATTGCTCAAGGCAACCAGCTTGTCTCTCTAATGGGAAGCTTCTCTAGGGAAATAGGTAGCAACTTGGCCTAATACAACAGGCACACAAGAGCCCAAAAAGATATTTTAATCTATCCAACCTTGTTTTGATTTCAACATGATAATGATTGTATGTTCAATAATATGGTACTTTATATTGCTGATCCCTTTACATGGGAACAACTCTGAAACAGACTGAGACATAAAAATGTGTCTCCAGCCAAAACTTCAACAATACTTGGCCAATAAATCCTTGGCTATAATATCTTCAACATGTATTGTGCTAATCTTTTAATTGCATAGATAAAATTGGCTTGCAGTTTAGTTTCATCCTGCACATCTCATACATTTATAATTTTAGAACTGTATAATGCTTCTGAGAAGTTATATGTTTGCAGAACAAAAGAACTAGATGACAGAAATGCTGGATCAAACCTAACAGAATCATTCTTCAGCATGCTGAGACATTGACACATCTGTTCCAGCATCTTACATGTTCCAGCATTCTGCTTGTTCCTGCCTCAACTTCTTCAACTGCTGTTTCTCATCAAAGCCTGCTACCAAAAGAACTTTGAAGAAAGCTCCTAATTTTAACTGGTCCAACATTTTAGACTGTTCCAAAAAGGACTTTTATTAAGCCTGAAATTTCTCAACATTCAAATGTTACTGGACCACAATTGTTATTGCTTGCTTAATTAACCATTTTTATTTGGGCCCCCTACAGGATTTCTACATGTCCACAATGTCAGCTAGAAGAAACTCATGAGAATGGCATCCAATTTCCTTTAAAGGGGGTTGGGTATGTTTTTGGTTGTTTGCTATGGCTAAGAAATTTTATTGTCATTAGGAGATATTTATTATTAACTGTCTTATTCAAAGTAAAACAAGGAATATACAGGGATATTTTATAGAAATAGGAAACGGGTAGATTATTGAATCTACTCAACTTAAGGTTTTATTTGTTATTCTTAAGTAAGGTTAATTTTAACTCTGATATAGGATTTTGCATATTGATGCAAAAATAAGGGTTTTTAATACATTGGTATAAGCTTTACTATATTGATAGAAAGTCAAGATTACTTCCAATACTTTTAAACTACTATTAAAAGGAGGTTAGGATATTAGATATGCAACTTAATTGTTAGTTATTCAACTCATAGTCATGCCAGACACTAGTCTAATTTATCACAGGAATATACATCATAGGTTTAACAGATAGATACCATTTTGTATACAAAGTGATTATATAAAGATAGGCAGTCTTCAAAAACTTCAGAGACCTATAGAATATGGCATTTAAAATGTTCTTATTATTTTAAAGATTCTTTGACAATGAGACAAGTCATTTCCTGGCAGCACCCCGCCTACCTGAAAGAAGATAATGAGCATCAAAGAACCTCCATATGGAGATGGCTTCAAATGTGGTAAACCACTCGGGTAAAGAAAATACCCTCGCTTCACGACAGACAAATTCTGCCTAAAATGTGCAAGCTTAAATGCAGGACAAATCGATTTCCGAACTCTGCCAAGACAGGGTAAGCAAGTCCTAAATAGTTCTTGCTTCACATATATGTCTGTCAAAATATTCTGAGCCAGAAGGCTGAAGATGATGCTCCAACGTTATAGAGAGTTATGGGTGATTGTTCAGCAGCAAACTGTCTTTGTCAATTTTTATTTTTTGGAAGCTGCTAACATGCACTTCCTATTTACCCTCATAACTAATTTTATTCCTTCTCAAGTCTCTGATGGGGTTGAAGACCAAATAGTTACAGTACCACATTTAAGCTTAAGTTGTTTAGAAGTTAAGAAATCTTTTCATATAGATAATACCAATAAGGATAAAAGTTAATTTAGGTATAGAACTTTAAACTTGTCAAGATAGATAGGATAATCAGATGCTTTCTCCTAAGATACCCTCTCCATGTGCTAAATACACATGGACTGGACATTGCACATGTAGGATTTTACCTAACAGTTTTCATAATTATTATTGTATTGAAAGAAAAGGAGCCTTTTATTGGACTTAAAGGGGAAATGTTGGTATAATGTTATTTTTTTAATGTATACACTTTACCCTTGTTCATTCAAATACTGATTTCTCCCCCACCCTACCCCCAACTCTCTGGTTTCAATCTGGATATTGCATTGTGATACTCATTCTAAGCATCCTGTCTCAACTTTTGTGTAAACAGGAACAAAATGAAAGCAACTAGACACAATGTTGAGCAGGGAGGAGCCAGAGGACAGGAAAGAGGGCAGGAGCTAGAAGGCAGGAGAGAAGGAGGAGGAGAAGGGGGAGAAGGGGGAGAAGGGGGAGAAGGGGGAGAAGGGGGAGAAGGGGGAGAAGGGGGAGAAGGGGAGAGAGGAGAGCTAGGTGAGCAGAGCTGGAGGAGAGATCTTGGAGGACGTGGAGCATGAACCAGACCTAAGATTTCACAAAAAGCAAGTATAATGAGGGAAATTTAAATGTTAGGAAACTGAGGGCTTGGAGGTTTAGGAGGGAGTAAATATTGCCCAGCATTGTGTTCTAGGTTAACTAAAAACCCAGTCTCTGTGTGGTGATTTTGTTATACCGCTGCTGAGGATCAACAGCAGCATTACTAGAAGATAAACCAATAGTAAATATTAATAATCACCTACAGCAGTAAGCAAACACAGAAGATAATTCCTTTGGAGTCACAGTTTTGAAGGAATCAGTATGTGGCTGTTTGGCTTTTAGGCCTAGAGCAGCATTTCATAGACTGGAGGATATGAGAGAGTGTCAAGAAGCGAAACAAAAGAGAGAAGAGGCCAGGGTATCACAGTCTCGTGGGGACACACGCCTGGGAATCTGGCCACCTCCCACTGGCCTTTTCTTCTTAGTGTTCTGTCATCTCCTAGCAATACCCGAGGGTGAGTCCAAGCCTTGTACACATAGCCATTGGGATTCCTTCCAGATCCAAACTATAGCAGTCTCTTGAGTTCACACTCAGAGGTAATGCCGAGGTGGCTCACACTGCCTTTATGAAGTTCCCATCTGACGAAGACAGGATACAACTGAGAACTGGACACAAGGATGAGAATTGAGAAGCCACTGGCTTTCCTTCCTGAACCTTATAGAACAAGGAGAATTAAATGAGTTTTGAGCAGGGTTTCAAATTCCACCTTTGTCCTCATGTAGGTGTTAATAATCAAATAAGTTTTATTCCTTCCCAACATGTAATATAAAGAAAAATAACATCTTCTTAGAAGAAATTTGGAAGATGAAAAATTGTAGTTTATATATAAAAGACACAGTGCCCCTGTCTCTGGGCCTCAATTTTTTTTTTTTCTTCTTCTTCTTTTTTTTTTTTTTTTCTGAGAGTTCAACACTTAAAGGTAGGCCAGGCATGTTTTCAGCAAAGATTTTTATTTAAATAAACAACAAACAAATAAAAAAAGCCTAAATTCACTCTTTCACACAAATATGTATATAGTATGCCTAGATCACGAGACCCCCAAGAGACCACCAGGAACACGAGTCTGATGCAAAACACCAAAGGGTCTTTATTCAAGTTCGAGCTTGGGTCGCAATCACTTCTGCATACAGCAGGTTGGGAGAGTGCTCGAGCTTGAATAAAGACCCTTGTGTGTTTTTCATCGGACTCGTGTTCCTGGGGATCTCTTGGGGAGTCTTGTGATTTAGGCATAACAGTATGAGATTGTGTTCATGTTCACATATGTGGGTGTGTATGCAGTAGCACATGAACACCAATGTGCATGTGTGTTGACATGGGTGTTTTCTTCAACTGCTGTCTACCTTACATATTGATAACCCCTCTCTCACTTTAATCCAGAAGTTAATGATTTACCTTATTTGGCTATTTATCTTGCTCCTTGGGGTACGAGGTCTCTGTCTCCCAGGTGCCGGGATTACAAGGTGCCCTCCACACCTGCATGGCATTTGTGTGGGTGCTGGTGTCTGAACTACAGCCCTCAGGCTTGCGGGGCAAGCATTTACCCACTGAGCCATATCACCAGCCTGAGGACTAGAGTCTTACTGAGTGTGAAGTCTGGCCTAGGCAGTGGCCAAGTTTCAAAGAGAACTTGAGGAGGAAACTACTGTACGAACTCATCTAAAGGAATCAGAGAGCACTATGATAAAACCAATATGGTCATGTGCCACCAAGGCAAAAGTTGCCACAGTTCCCGATGCTCTTAGCATTCTGTAGTCTTTAGGATACTACAAGGGGTTCTATGTAAACCTGCAAAAGTATTGTGTCTCTTAGTGGCCAGAAAGAGTTAATGCTGCATGTACCCAGGTGACTGGAATGGGAGGTTTTTTGTTTTTGTTTTTGTTTTTAACCACTCAGGAACTTTGAACTAATAAGACTTTCCCATTCTGTATCAATTTATTCTTCAATTATAGTAACTTGAACTTTCCCCTAGACACTACTAATTACTCAGAACTGCTCTGTGCTCCAACATACTCTGGAGCATCCATCTCTCCTGGCTTATGCAGATGGTACATTTGATTATGAGATTTATGTTAAGTAGAAATCTGCTGGAGGTTATTCCCCGGGTAGTGCTGCACAAAGGGACCCAAACTGGAATTCCAGCTTTATTATTTTTTCTTTATTCCTGGACCACACAGTTTTTATTGGTGTTTGTAGATTTTATTATCACCCCGTTTTGTGATTGCAAATTGTTTGGGCTTTGATCGTGTCATACAGTCTCTATTAGGTTATCTCAAACCAATGGGACAGTCCTGAAATATTCACAAAACTGGAATATTCATCTACCAGTCAACCTGCTCATAATTTGCCATTGCAGTAATTACCAGGGGCTGTTGGATGACCCAGCTGCCTAGGACACTGTTTCCTTTTGAGCACTCCCAATGTGTCCTTTCTGAGGCTGTGATCTCAGTCAGAGAATGGACCTCTGGTACAGTTTGTGACACGAACAATCCCGAGTTCCCTTATTTGGGTTTATTCCCAGCTTCTCTAGGTCCTAGGTGTCACTTAGCTGCCATTCTCTACTATCTGTGTAAGACGTACAGGTCCTGTATAAAACATACACAGGAAGCACCCCACCCACGGTCAACATGGGTAATGTGAAAGAAAGAGTAGAAAAAAAATCTAGATGCAAAAATTGACCCAGAATGAAAGGAAATCGTGATCACTTCCAAGATGCAGCATAAGAATGCCCACAGTGGCCCGGAGGCCATCTTTTATCGTAGTCAGAATAAGAGGGACACCTGTAAAACTCAGCAAAGTGATTCTTTCAAACTTGAGTTTATGCTTGGCAGAATTAAATCGCCCATTTAGAGACAGTTGTGTGAATACAACACTGTAGAATTGTTCTAGAATTCAGCAGTGGACATCTGAAAGCCTTGTTAAAATGAAGTACTCTTTTCAGACATGGAACTGACTTCTCAAAAACACGCCTTTCTCATTCTATGAGTTGTCTCAAATAATTTGATAAATTCAGAAGCTAAAACAGTATTTTAATGGATGGTTTGATTTAAAATGCCAAAATGAAATTATTGCAAAAGAATCACATATATTATACAATTATGCTTAATCACAAAGAAATTGCTTCATGACCTCGTCCCTCACACACTGGGATATTCCCTTGTTTCTCTGTTTCACGACTTTGACAAAGAATCAGAAATGAGGTATTGTTCAACAGCTTAAAATGCCTCTCAATTTCTCTGCCCTGCTTCTTCCTCTTCCTGCTGTCACTCACAGGTAAACACATGTATTTTTGATGTGACAGACATTTTAAACTCACTACTCCAGAAGACACACACACACACACACACACACACACTGTCCATTGTCTCATGTCCTTCCTTATATCTATAAATAAGTGGCAGTTGCATGCTTAACTTTACATGACACATTTATCCATCCTTGTCAAGTCTCAGGAACAATGCAGAAGCAGAGTAGATGAACAGAGGAGCTGGAGGGAAGGGTGAAGTGGTATAAAATGCCATCTTCTAGGTATAGACACTGCAGTCTTCAACTCTCAGCAATTGTGACTGTGCTGGGACTATGTTCACAAAACCTTCAGAGAATTGGATCCCTCAACATTCTGTCATGGAGGAGAGGAGGTTCATGAGGCCCCACCCTTTCTTGAGGATCTCTAGGAAGTTGATGGCTTCCAGGAGCTGGAGAGAATTTTTTTTTCCAGTGGTGGACACTGGTAAGCATTTTCTTATAAGTTACTATAATTAAACTCATTATATCACTAAAAAAATCATGAGAGGTTGATGAGTTACGAAGAGGAAGGGCATTTATTTGTATAATGTAGAATCAGTGATTTATATGTAGTGGGTGTTTCTCCCCCATTTAAAAAGTATTGTGTATCCACAAAAATGCCAACAACTTTCATACAATCTGCTCTGCCACTGTTATGTAACACAACAGGCACCAGACCTTTTTGTGTGTGTGTCTAGCACAAATTTGTGCAGAAATTAACATCTCAGCTGTGGATATACAGTTGAAGGCAGTGGCAGAGAGAGAGAGAGAGAGAGAGGAGGGAGGGAGAAAGGGAAGGAAGACAGATAAAGGGAGAGAGGAGACACTCAGCCATTAGTTTAGAATAGGTTTTCTTGTTCTCCTTTGCCTCAACATAGAATGATAGTGGATACTGAAGACAATGAACAAACCAATAACATTAGGGATACCCCAGAGGGGGCTTCGGGAAGACTCAATTCATGATGAAGTGTTTATTTCTATCATCCTTTAACATCTATCTTTTCTTTCACTAGCTTGTTAGGCAGCCATTTTCAATGAGCTCTTTTGTTTGCAATTAGTTTTTTTTTTCTTTTCATTCCTTGTAGGTTTTAGTTTAAAACAAATCTGATGTGTGTGTGTGTGTGTGTGTGTGTGTGTGTGTGTGTGTGTGTGCAAGCATAGGTGTGTTCACTCATGTGAAAGTCAGGGTTTGACATTGGGCATCTTCCTCAATCACTCTCTACTTTGGTCTCTTGCCACGCCTGGAGTCACTAATTTGGCTAGAATGGCTGATCAGCAAGCTCCAGAGAACCTCTTGTCTACAACTTTGCATGGATGTCAGGGGTTAAAGTCAGATCCTCATGCTCCTGTGACTAGCCCCCTTTTAACCAAGTTACCTCCCCAGTTCCTAGACTGTAATTATTAACTCATCTCCTGCGACAAGCATTTGCGATAAGTTGTCCTGTTCCTTGCAGAGGAATTTCAGTTCTTTATATTTTCTACCAGCTGTGTATGAAGTTTGCTTCCCCCTCCTTATTTCATTTTATTTGTAGCAGCATTGAGACCGATAAAAGCATTTTCTGCTCTACTCTGCACTGGTGTTCATCTTTTCTTTCTGTTCTCCTCTAACGTATCTACAGCTCTTCCATGAGGATGATCCTGAACCGTACCTCTCAGGGTGGTTAGAAAGTTGGTGTTTGTGGTGGAGGCTTTGTTCATGTGTTGTGTGATATGTGTCACAGATAATTCTATACATATGTAGTAAACAGAACCCTCCGTAGGGGAGGAGGTATGTCAGGGAGGTTACCATACTAAATGGGATCAAGAGGTTTGGTGAAGCCTAAAACTGCCTTCAGTTATAATGCCTTACTTGATAATTAAGAACAAGTTTATTCTATCAGGCTCCATCGGGACTGTCTGTATCCTCTTTCTCCGTGGGCTGGCTAGGTCACCCCACCAGCAAGAAGTGATCAAGGAGCAGGCAACTGAGTTCCTGTCAGAGGCTGTCTCTTCTCCCCTTATTAGGGAACTCATGTGGAGACTGAATGGCCTCTGGGCTACAGAAGAGGACTTTTCCTATCAGTGGACTGGGGAAAAGGGATAGGGGAGGAAGACAGAGGGAAGGTGGGACTGGGAAGAGATTAGGTGAGGGAGGGGGCCACAATTGGGATACAAAGTGAGTAAATTGTAAAATAATAATAATAATAATAATGAAAAAACAAGTTTATTAAGGATTTTAATAGGAGGAGACACATTCACCCACATTCATTTTTTGAATTCTTGATTTACAAGCAAACTTCTCCATGCTGATCTGCTCGGAGAAAACAATCCACACTGCAATCTCTCCATGTTTGGCTGCATTCAGAAAACACCCAGCTAGAAAGCTCACGGACAGATGGCTCACACATCAGTCACTCTTGTTCCTCTGGGTTCCATCATTTCTTCCTACTCAGTTTCTTTTTGTTCAGGAGGTATGAGTTGAAAGACAGCATGATGAACTCCCATTATCTACTTTCCTTATTATCTGATTGGAAATCTGAATATAACCAATATATTGATGCTCCTTTTTTTTTCATGAAAGAAAACTTCCAGATGCCATCCTATGAAGAGTCTCCTGGGTTTATGTCTTTTTAATGACAAAGCCATCTAGTATGTGTTTTCCTTTGGAACAACTGTACATACACAGATTTTCATTTTAGCTTATAAGGATATAAAATTTTAAATGTTTGTGAAGAGAAATCATCCAAGGAACAAAAAATATTTTGACAAAATATAGAACTTTTTTTTTTTAAAATAAAGAACCTTCTTATATGAAATCAGTCATTGTTAGAGTTTTGAAGATCATTAATGGGGAGATATTTTTTCCTAAATGATTTTTTTTTCAGGAGCCAAAGTTATTTAGATTTTTGAGATCTTGAATGTAATTTAAAAATGAAACCAAGATTTGAGTATGCTGTTTTTATTTTTATTTAATTAGACAATGTTTTTAATTACTTTCTTTTTAAAAATACTATTTATTTTAACTTTATGTGCATTGTTGTTTTGCCTGCATGTATGTTTGTATGAGGGTGTCAGATTCCCTAGAACAGGAGTTATGACTGTTGTGAGCCACCATGTGTGTGCTGAAAATTGAACCTGGGTCCTCTGGAAAAGCAGCCAGTGCTCTTAACCACTGAACCATCTCTCCAACCCATTAATTACTTTTTAAATTTCTGTCTAGACCCATTTTTTATTCAACAGTGAGCTGTTCATTACCCATGTGTTTGTAGGCATTCTGTTGTTTTTGTGGTTAGTATCCAGCTTTAATCTGTAGTGTCTCTCTGAGCACCATGACAGTTGATGAGAAAACTGTTACAAAACGTGGCAGAAACTGAGTCAAGAAGAAAGTGGGGGAAAGTAGTTTCTATGGAAGACGGGCACATGGCTTTGTTCATGTGGTAATGCTAGACAAACACTAGTCACAAGATTCAAAAAATGTGGTCAGATGGAAGGAGAGGAGGACCTCCCCTATCGTTGGACTGGCAGAGGGGCACAGGAGAAGAAGAGGGAGGGAGGGTGGGATTAGGAGGTGATGGGAGAGGGGGCTACAGCTGGGATACAAAGTGAATACACTGTACCTAAAAAAAAAAAATTAAATTAAATTTAAAAAATGAAAAAAAAATATTCAAAAAATGGCATCTCAGGGCCTCTGGGGTCTTATGTTTAAGTTTTTTTTGTATTTTCTTTTATTTTTTTATTATTAGTTACATTTTATTAACTCTGTATCCCAGCTTTATCCTGATCCCTCATTCCCTCCCAAACCTTCCCTCCTTCATCTCCTCCCTGCCCCTTTCCAAGTCCACTGATGGGGGGACCTCCTCCCCATTCATCTGATCCTGTTTTATCAGGTATCTTCAAGATTGGCTGCAAAGTCCTCCTATGTGGCCTAGCAGGGCTGCTCCTCCCTTTGGGGGGTGGGGAGGTCAAAGAGCCCGCCATTGAGTTCCTGTTAGAAATAGTCCCTGTTCCCCGTATTACGGGAAACCAATTGGTTACTGAGCTACTACGGGTTTCATCCGAGCAGAGGTTTTAGGTTATATTCATACATGGTCCTTGGTGGAGTATCAGTCTCAGAAAAGACCCCTGTGCCCAGATATATTTGGTCCTTGTGGAGCTCCTATCCTTTCCACGTCATACTAACTCCCCCTTCTTTCATATGATTCCCTGCACTCTGCCTAAGGTTTAGTTGAGTCTCAGTATCTGCTTTGATACACTGCTAGGTAGTCTTTCAGGGGCCCTCTGCAGTAGACTCCAAATGGGAGATGCATTGGACATAGGAGAAAACTAGTAACAGGTCCTATGTCTAAAATGAGCCTTACTGATATGAACAAAGACAAATTTGCATTTAGAAAGTTCAAGCTGAATCTTGAGGGGGTTCGGGACAGACTCTAAGTAACTTCTGCAGTATGGATCCTACCGGAGACGGAGAGCATTCTGTGGTCAAAGAGAGTCCAAATAACTGGAGCTCATGTTGATGGTAAGAGTTCTGATAGCAATTTGTTTCATTTGTTCTGTGTTGGTGTAAACAATCCCACATAAACAAATTTGGAAGACCCCTGATAATCAGTATCAATAGGTTTAATTATGAAGGACCCCTATGTTTAGTACCAATAGGGCCATCAGACCCAGAAGACTATGAAAACCTTTTTTTATTTTTTATTTTTCATGAGGTACAGAAAAAAAATGACTTGTAAAAAGAGATGAGTAAATTGATTGCAGGTAGCACTGGGAAAGATAGAGAAAAAGCTTTCAGTTTGTAGATGTACATCATGATGCCCTTGTTAGAAAAGTATATATCTGAAAACCCAAGTTGGAATCGGGAAACTCAGAGCTTTGTGGCAAAAGTCATAGCTCTGAAAAGGCTACTGCTGATGTGGCAATTGTAT